>NC_068453.1:21818740-22023740 GCF_023373465.1 Oncorhynchus keta
ATCCCAGTCCATGTGTGAGTGAAGGGAATGGGGGGGGGTCTTTCTTCCTCCCTTCCCCCCTTCGAGACTGACGATGACACGACGGCTGGCAGGGACCGCCTGGGCAAGGGGAAATAAGGATGTGAGGAAAATCTTCCCTTTTCAGTGGCGGCAGCATCTCGTGGTTTTGGCTGTCAGGATCAGGGAATCAAAATGCCACAGCAGGTCACTCTGGTGGGATAGAGGAGTCATTGTTGACTCTCTGTTCTGAATCACGATGTTCTCGTTAAGAGACAAGATAGAAAGTAGTATCTCTTTAACCCAGTGTGTGATTCATCAGAGGATTGCCACACACACACACACACACACACACACACACACACACACACACACACACACACACACACACACACACACACACACACACACACACACACACACACACACACACACACACACACACACACACACACACACACACACACACACACACACACATACACACAGTAGGAGACCCAGCAGAAGTGTAAAGAGAGCAATAAAAAGGGCAGTGTGAGCCAGCAACATGCCATGCCAGGCCCTCTGTCATCTGTCATCTGTCATCTGTCATCTGTCCATATGGAGAGACAGTTGCTGCTTGTTGTTTCTCTCTTCACCCAGGTCCACGTTAGCATTAGCAAAATGCCACGAAAACAAATACTGACTCATCATTGCACAGCGCTAGGGCTCACAGATGCAGCGCTGGGAGAGCCAGCTGGAGGGAAGGCAGAGGGAGCAATGTGGTAGGAGGAGGAGGAGAGCAAATGTGGCACCGTTCCTTGTCTTGGACACCAGAGTGTTTTTTGTCATGATGCTGGTGTGGTCAGTTTGTCGGTCATCAGATGGATACATAGTCAGACATCTTTTTGTCTGTCACTCTGTTACCAACCCTGTGTCTAGCCCTATATGTGCTAATGACTTACACCTGAACAGACAGATGACCTGGGGCCACAGACAGCATCTGACACACTATGGAATGTATGTGTGAGTGTGTGTGGACGTACGTGCATGCATGTCTGTCTGTCAAGCAAAAGATACACCCTAGATTAAAAAATCATTGGTAACAGTCAAACCGACCTCATGCTGCCAGCACTGCAACAAATGACTATGAACAAGTAGATATCGTAGGATTCTTAGAATTCAATGGCTTTTGATTAAGGATTGTCATATTCTCTCACTAAAGCCTGTCATCCTCATACTGTTTTTATTGATTTACTTTTCTGCTCTTTTGCGCACCAATATCTCTACCTGTACATGACCATCTGATCATTTATCACTCCAGTGTTAATCTGCAAAATTGTAATTATTCACCTACCTCCTCATGCCTTTTGCACACAATGTATATAGACTTTTTTTCTACTGTGTTATTGACTTGTTAATTGTTTACTCCATGTGTAACTCTGTGTTGTCTGTTCACACTGCTATGCTTTATCTAGGCCAGGTCGCAGTTGCAAATGAGAACTTGTTCTCAACTAGCCTACCTGGTTAAATAAAGGTGAAATAAAAAATAAAAAAATAAAAATGGAAATTCTTATCAATAATGAGGATAGACACGGTCAATTACCAATCAGGATATTGCTTTATTCAAAACTTAGTGAAAGGGAGCATAGAGAAATAACGATGGCTGGTCGACCCCAAAAGGTGATTGTTGGGTTGAGAGCCCCGACACAAAGCATACAAAGAAATTTCATAGCGAAGATACACCCCTTTAATCTACATGACAAACAACAGATGTGTGGAATGGATCACACGGTGAGACTTCCTATGAAAGATATTAGTCATTCACAGCAGGCAATATCTGCTGTAAAGACTATTCTCATTGTGTGAAAAACAGGGTCTGGCCCCCAAAACAAGGTTCCTTTCATTATTATCCAAGGTACCTCCGGCACACAAACACCAACTTTTTCTATGGAATGCGGGCTCCAAAAAAGGACAAGACCATCATAAGTCAGTTGTTAGAGTTCAATCTCAGAAACTCCTCTCAGTTCACACAGACACAATAGAGTTCTAAGAACACTATTCTATTCCATAAAACAACCATTTGATGCAATAACATTATAACATAATCTTGTAATTTTACTCTCACAAGCCTCCAGACTCTGATTGGCTGGCTGTGGTCCTAGCCTCCCCAGCTTTGCCGGCAGTGTGCCCAGACAGGTGGACCGAGGACTGATTGGATGCTGGTGCCCGGTGCCACAGAAGGGGTCTGGCTTGGTCGGGCCTGGACAGGCATGTGTCTGTGCCTGGCAGGACTCCATTCCCAGACTCCCCTCTGACTCTAGACAGACATCCACTCCTCCTAGCCAGGGATCAGACTAGTCTCCATGGGAACACATCAAAGAGACCTCCACTGTCTCTTCTCTACTGGCACAAGCCTGTTTACCAACAGTGAAGGGATACAGGAAACTCACTCTACAGAGGACAGATCGCTAATGAGGGTTGGGAGTCTACAGATGTAGGATCTTCATTCGAGCCAGTTTGCTTCAGCAGGAAAATATTTCTGCAGCAACAGGAAATGTGAATTATTATGTGGATTATAATTAATTTATATTTTTGTAGGGGTTGATACATTTTTCGTTAAGGCAAATCAAGTCTGACATTTCAAAGTGAAAATTACAACAACAAAAATACACTACAAGCTTACATTTCATGCTGTGCAGGAAAATTCGGAGCAACAAAAAGAGTTACCAAATTAAGATCCAATATCTGTAACTCCCACATCCTGGACTTAATACTGTTAGTGAATCACTGATTTCCATTCTCTTCTCCTATTCATCATCATCATACCAAGGATCTCTTTGAAAATGCCTCTTCAGCACCATGCAGTGCTAGTATGTGATGAGATGACAGCAGATGTCAGCACAAAGTTTTGCATGCTTGCAACAGGTGTTTAGGTTTGTGGGTGTCAATACATTTGAGGGACTAAAACCTGCAAACTGTTCAATAAAATACACAAGACCACAAGTGGTTACAATACAAACATCACACACTAATCGACAATCCCCAACTCCTCAGTCAGTGTTTTCCTCAGTGAAGATACTGAATTCCTCCCCACACACAACAAGCTGACTTCACGCCAAACTCTTCTCACTACCAGCCCCATTTGCATGGAGAGTCCGCTGCAACCAACACGTCATCTGAACGCACTTCCAGTCACTGTCAGGGCTGCAGAGTCTCTAGCCTCGTTGAAGGCACAGCTAAAGACTGAGTTGTTCAGAAAAGCTTTCAAGGACCTACTGTATGTTAATTTTGTCTTTCTGTCCACCAGATCTGCTTACAATGTTCTGTGTTTAAGATTTATCTTTTTATTATATATTTTTTTTCCTTGAGTGTGAGAAAAACACTTTACAAATTAAATATTATTATTATTGTTTCTCAAATGTCTGCAGAGCCACTCCCATGGCGTTTGGCAAAAAATATATGGTGTGTTTTGTCTTGGAGGACAGCTCATAATAATGGCTGGAACAGAGCGAATGTAATGGACTCAAACCATGTGTTTGATGTATTTGATACGATTCCGCTAATTCCGCTCCAGCCATTACCACGAGCCTGTCCTCCCCAATTCAGGTCCTACCAAACTCCTGTGTTTGAAACGTATATCTACAATAAAGATATCAGATAAAATGATCAAGTGATACTACTGTCAGATTTGCTGAGGATATATGAGCGCAGTGGGAGAAATGCAGACGCTGCTGCATGGCTGCTTTGAAGAGGAGGGTTCCGTAGCAGTGCTTCCTCTCACCATATGCTCCCACAGTTCCTCCTCAACATCCTGCAGGAGTCAGTACAGCCTTCCAAGACATCAGAGGAGGCTGTCATAGCCACGAGTCACTGCTGACACATTAACACAGAAGAAACAGAAGGGCTAGTGAACGTATTTGTTTGGGAGAGGGTAGTGTAATGCAGACAGAACTCCTTACATCCCAGTTGTCATGTCAGTGTGTGTGTGTGTGTGTGTGTGTGTGTGTGTGTGTGTGTGTGTGTGTGTGTGTGTGTGTGTGTGTGTGTGTGTGTGTGTGTGTGTGTGTGTGTGTGTGTGTGTGTGTGTGTTGGGTGGGGGGGTGAATGTGTGTGTGACTGTGTGTATAAAGACCTGTGGGTGATCATAGAGTCAGTGCAGATAGTCCGTGGGAGAAGGTGGGAAGCTGTTGTTAGCTGTTCAGCAGTCTTATGGCTTGGGGAAAGAAGCTGTCTCGGAGCCTGTTGGTCCGAGACCCGATGCTCCGGTACCGCCTGCCGGAGGGAAACAGAGAGAACAGTCCATGGAGCCTTTGGCAATTTTTCGGGACTGGCACAAATGTCCTGGATGGCTGGGAGCTCGCTTGCCACCAGTGAGGCGCTGGGCCGTCCGTACCACCCGCTATAGGGCATTGCGGTCGAGGGTGGTGATACAACCAGTCAAATCAAATCAAATCAAATGTATTTATATAGCCCTTCGTACATCAGCTGATATCTCAAAGTGCTGTACAGAAACCCAGCCTAAAACCCCAAACAGCAAGCAATGCAGGTGTAGAAGCACAGTGGCTAGGAAAAACTCCCTAGAAAGGCCAAAACCTAGGAAGAAACCTAGAGAGGAACCAGGCTATGTGGGGTGGCCAGTCCTCTTCTGGCTGTGCCGGGTGGAGATTATAACAGAACATGGCCAAGATGTTCAAATGTTCATAAATGACCAGCATGGTCACATAATAATAATCACAGGCAGAACAGTTGAAACTGGAGCAGCAGCACGGCCAGGTGGACTGGGGACAGCAAGGAGTCATCATGTCAGGTAGTCCTGAGGCTCAGGTCCTCCGAGAGAGAGAAAGAAAGAAAGAGAGAAAGAAAGAGAGAATTAGAGAGAGCATACTTAAATTCACACAGGACACCGGATAGGACAGGAGAAGTACTCCAGATATAATAAACTTACCCTAGCCCCCCAACACATAAACTACTGCAGCATAAATACTGGAGGCTGAAACAGGAGGGGTCAGGAGACACTATGGCCCCCTCTGATGACACCAACGGACAGTCAGAATGCTATCGATGGGCCATGCCAAATATCTTAAGCCTCCTGAGCGAAAAGGAGAAGGCTGTAGCGCCTTCTTCACAACTGTGCTTGTGTGAGAGAACAGAGAAATACTGGGAGAAATAAAAAGATAGTAGAGAGACCATTGGAGCAGGTTGACCGGTAGATACCAAGGCTCAGGGCACCTCTAAATGTTTCATGGAAGAAGGGGGGAGAGATAGAGAAGGAGATAAAGAGAGGGCAAGAGGGAATGAAGAGAAAGAGAAATTGTGAGAGGGGAATACGGGAACGAGGGAGAGGGGGTGTGAGTTAAGAATAATTTTCAGCGACCATGGATATGAATGTACATTTGTGTCTCTCCCAAGAACTTGGAAAGTTTGGTGCGTGACCTGCTTTTAACAACGTCCACATCGTTCGTCCATTCAGTATCGATCTCTTCAGAGTGGATTGTGTTTCATATGTAAAGATTAAGCGGTGGAGCAACAAAAGCCACCTACCTGGAGGAGTCAATGATCCAAACTGCAGTTTAAAAGAAGCCATGTTAGTATGACGTCAACTCTACATGCATCAGCTTATTAATGGGCCATTATTGAAAACCTGTGAGAGAAAGGGGGATTTCATCTCCCAGGAGTCGGCCGGGGAAACGATTAACTCCACGAGGCTTCAGAATAGCAAGGCTGATATTCATGGCGTGACGTCAGCGAGGAACCTTGGGGATTCGCGGTACGGCCGGGTCACCAGGGAACTGGCTCCCAGGTTTGGTGCAATGCTTTATGGGTGCCCAGGGAAATCATGGATGGAATACGGAACGCTGCAGTGTTCCGAGGTGCCTCCCGATGGCTGAGAATGTTCCACCCACACATTAAGGAGAGGGGGGACCAGTGCTGCGGTCATGAAGAGTGGCATTCAGACATACATGTGTTAGGAATGTCTCCGTCACAAACAGAGAAATGGAGGAAATGGAAATAGTGATGAAAGTGCTGTGGGGTGCAATCCACAGCAACATTTCTCACAGGGCAAAATCCTTAACAAGTGTTTTTTGTCGCCAACAACGCTGTATCTGTATCTGCTGTATGTGCAGAGCCAGACTGGGTGGATGATTGGAGGAATAGATGGATGGAGAGAGTGTGGGCTCAGATAAAGGGCATGCAGGTGGCAGCTCGTTGAGAGCTGCTGAGATGAAAGCAGGAGAACACCACTGATCCTCAGTGAACTGTTGGAGGAGATAGCTAGATCGCTTCTCTTCTCTCTCTTCTTCTGTGCCTTCCAGCTGGTGATGCATCATCAGGGCCAACCCTGAGAGCGCTCACAGAGGATCACAGCGGCCCGCGCCCACTAAGCACGGCCAGAGACACAGCGAGGGGTGACGGGTGGAGCGGGGGAGAGAGAGGAGAGGTGGAAAAAAGGGAGGGAAAGAAAGTAGGAGGAGAGGAAGAAAGGGATAGAAAATAGAAATAGAGGTGAGAAAAGAGAGAGAGAAATCAAAGTGACCCCTTACGTAACTACATCTACAGCGTTGAATATTTAGGGCTGTTGGCCGTATTATGAGTAAGATAGCAGCTGTGTATAAACGATGACATTGTTTTGTGTCCACCCTGCTGTAGTGTTGCGTAACACCCAGAGCAACTAAGGGGCCCCTCCCCTCCCTATGTGTTGCTATGGCGAGAGCCGCTCCCTTAACTCACTCTGATGCACCTTACCTCCAATAATATGCATACATTAGCATATCCAATTCCATTGTCTGGCGTAATCCAATACGGATGACTGATGGCCGCCTCACTGTGGGTTATTGGTTGGCTTCCATCAAGAATGTATGAATGTAAGGTGTGCTACATTTGCATAGCTAATGAGCCACGGGGCAGCCTTCCGTTGCAGGTAGTTCAGATGCTGTTGATGAGAGAGAATGCTGTAACTTCTTCCCTGGGCTACAGCTGTTCACTGAGCTCTCTCTCTCTCTCTCTCTCTCTCTCTCTCTCTCTCTCTCTCTCTCTCTCTCTCTCTCTCTGCATGCTGGGAGTGTTGGTGCATGCTGGGAATTGTATGAGCGAGTGCAAGTGTTGTCTGGAGTTAGATCGCCTGTGTTATCTTTTTGTTTTCTTTTCTTGGTGTTTTAGCTTTTCTATGCATGATTATGTTTTTTTCAGTGGTAGAATTAGGTGTATTGTATTTATTGTTTGAATTGCCCTGGTTTTGGTGGGGATGGGGATCCACATGGGGATGCCACTGTCACTGTGGAGGAGTTTCTGGTCGCCGTAGGAGAGAAGGTAGGCTATGGAAATGTTACTTATACGTCGTGGATGAACAAAGCGGTGGTGGCTTTTCTTAAAGAAGAGTGTCTTGTTGATCGAATGGTTAAGCATGTAGTTCTTAAAGAAGAGTGTCTTGTAGATCGAATGGTTAAGCATGTAGTTCTTAAAGAAGAGTGTCTTGTTGATCGAATGGTTAAGCATGTAGTTCTTAAAGAAGAGTGTCTTGTTGATCGAATGGTTAAGCATGTAGTTCTTAAAGAAGAGTGTCTTGTTGATCGAATGGTTAAGCATGTAGTTCTTAAAGAAGAGTGTCTTGTTGATCGATTGGTTAAGCATGTAGTTCTTAAAGAAGAGCGTCTTGTTGATCGAATGGTTAAGCATGTAGTTCTTAAAGAAGAGCGTCTTGTTGATCGAATGGTTAAGCATGTAGTTCTTAAAGAAGAGTGTCTTGTTGATCGAATGGTTAAGCATGTAGTTCTTAAAGAAGAGCGTCTTGTTGATCGAATGGTTAAGCATGTAGTTCTTAAAGAAGAGCGTCTTGTTGTCTTGTTTGTAGTTCGATTCTTGTTAAGCATGTAGTTCTTAAAGAAGAGTGTCTTGTTGATCGAATGGTTAAGCATGTAGTTCTTAAAGAAGAGTGTCTTGTTGATCGAATGGTTAAGCATGTAGTTCTTAAAGAAGAGTGTCTTGTTGATCGAATGGTTAAGCATGTAGTAAGCATGTAGTTCTTAAAGAAGAGTGTCTTGTTGATCGAATGGTTAAGCATGTAGTTCTTAAAGAAGAGTGTCTTGTTGATCGAATGGTTAAGCATGTAGTTCGAATGGTTAAAGAAGAGTGTCTTGTTGATCGAATGGTTAAGCATGTAGTTCTTAAAGAAGAGTGTCTTGTTGATCGAATGGTTAAGCATGTAGTTCTTAAAGAAGAGTGTCTTGTTGATCGATTGGTTAAGCATGTAGTTCTTAAAGAAGAGTGTCTTGTTGATCGAATGGTTAAGCATGTAGTTCTTAAAGAAGAGTGTCTTGTTGATCGAATGGTTAAGCATGTAGTTCTTAAAGAAGAGTGTCTTGTTGATCGAATGGTTAAGCATGTAGTTCTTAAAGAAGAGTGTCTTGTTGATCGAATGTAGTTAAAGAAGAATCTTGTTGCATGTAGTTCTTAAAGAAGAGTGTCTTGTTGATCGAATGGTTAAGCATGTAGTTCTTAAAGAAGAGTGTCTTGTTGATCGAATGGTTAAGCATGTAGTTCTTAAAGAAGAGTGTCTTGTTGATCGAATGGTTAAGCATGTAGTTCTTAAAGAAAGTGTCTTGTTGATCGAAAGAGCGTCTTGTTGATCGAATGGTTAAGCATGTAGTTCTTAAAGAAGAGTGTCTTGTTGATCGATTGGTTAAGCATGTAGTTCTTAAAGAAGAGCGTCTTGTTGATCGAATGGTTAAGCATGTAGTTCTTAAAGAAGAGTGTCTTGTTGATCGAATGGTTAAGCATGTAGTTCTTAAAGAAGAGCGTCTTGTTGATCGAATGGTTAAGCATGTAGTTCTTAAAGAAGAGTGTCTTGTTGATCGAATGGTTAAGCATGTAGTTCTTAAAGAAGAGTGTCTTGTTGATCGAATGGTTAAGCATGTAGTTCTTAAAGAAGAGTGTCTTGTTGATCGAATGGTTAAGCATGTAGTTCTTAAAGAAGAGTGTCTTGTTGATCGAATGGTTAAGCATGTAGTTCTTAAAGAAGAGTGTCTTGTTGATCGAATGGTTAAGCATGTAGTTCTTAAAGAAGAGTGTCTTGTTGATCGAATGGTTAAGCATGTAGTTCTTAAAGAAGAGTGTCTTGTTGATCGAATGGTTAAGCATGTAGTTCTTAAAGAAGAGTGTCTTGTTGATCGAATGGTTAAGCATGTAGTTTAAAGAAAGAGTGTCTTGTTGATCGAATGGTTAAGCATGTAGTTCTTAAAGAAGAGTGTCTTGTTGATCGAATGGTTAAGCATGTAGTTCTTAAAGAAGAGTGTCTTGTTGATCGAATGGTTAAGCATGTAGTTCTTAAAGAAGAGTGTCTTGTTGATCGATGGAGTGTCTTGTTGATCGAATGGTTAAGCATGTAGTTCTTAAAGAAGAGTGTCTTGTTGATCGAATGGTTAAGCATGTAGTTCTTAAAGAAGAGTGTCTTGTTGATCGAATGGTTAAGCATGTAGTTCTTAAAGAAGAGCGTCTTGTTGATCGAATGGTTAAGCATGTAGTTCTTAAAGAAGAGTGTCTTGTTGATCGAATGGTTAAGCATGTAGTTCTTAAAGAAGAGTGTCTTGTTGATCGAATGGTTAAGCATGTAGTTCTTAAAGAAGAGTGTCTTGTTGATCGAATGGTTAAGCATGTAGTTCTTAAAGAAGAGCGTCTTGTTGATCGAATGGTTAAGCATGTAGTTCTTAAAGAAGAGTGTCTTGTTGATCGATCGAATGGTTAAGCATGGTTAAGAGTGTCATGTAGTTCTTAAAGAAGAGTCTTGTTGATCGTCTTGTTGATCGAATGGTTAAGCATGTAGTTCTTAAAGAAGAGTGTCTTGTTGATCGATTGGTTAAGCATGTAGTTCTTAAAGAAGAGTGTCTTGTTGATCGAATGGTTAAGCATGTAGTTCTTAAAGAAGAGTGTCTTGTTGATCGAATGGTTAAGCATGTAGTTCTTAAAGAAGAGTGTCTTGTTGATCGATTGGTTAAGCATGTAGTTCTTAAAGAAGAGTGTCTTGTTGATCGAATGGTTAAGCATGTAGTTCTTAAAGAAGAGTGTCTTGTTGATCGAATGGTTAAGCATGTAGTTCTTAAAGAAGAGTGTCTTGTTGATCGAATGGTTAAGCATGTAGTTCTTAAAGAAGAGTGTCTTGTTGATCGAATGGTTAAGCATGGCGTAGTTCTTAAAGGAGAGTGTCTTGTTGATCGGATGGTTAAGCATGGCGTAGTTCTTAAAGAAGAGTGTCTTGTTGATCGTATGGTTGAGCACGGCGTACTTCTTAAAGAAGAGTGTCTTGTTGATCGGATGGTTGAGCATGGCGTAGTTCTTAAAGAAGAGTGTCTTGTTGATCGGATGGTTAAGCATGGCGTAGTTCTTAAAGAAGAGTGTCTTGTTGATCGAATGGTTAAGCATGTAGTTCTTAAAGAAGAGTGTCTTGTTGATCGAATGGTTAAGCATGTAGTTCTTAAAGAAGAGTGTCTTGTTGATCGATTGGTTAAGCATGTAGTTCTTAAAGAAGAGTGTCTTGTTGATCGAATGGTTAAGCATGTAGTTCTTAAAGAAGAGTGTCTTGTTGATCGAATGGTTAAGCATGTAGTTCTTAAAGAAGAGTGTCTTGTTGATCGAATGGTTAAGCATGTAGTTCTTAAAGAAGAGTGTCTTGTTGATCGAATGGTTAAGCATGGCGTAGTTCTTAAAGGAGAGTGTCTTGTTGATCGGATGGTTAAGCATGGCGTAGTTCTTAAAGAAGAGTGTCTTGTTGATCGGATGGTTGAGCATGGCGTAGTTCTTAAAGGAGAGTGTCTTGTTGATCGAATGGTTAAGCATGTAGTTCTTAAAGAAGAGTGTCTTGTTGATCGATTGGTTAAGCATGTAGTTCTTAAAGAAGAGTGTCTTGTTGATCGAATGGTTAAGCATGTAGTTCTTAAAGAAGAGTGTCTTGTTGATCGAATGGTTAAGCATGTAGTTCTTAAAGAAGAGTGTCTTGTTGATCGAATGGTTAAGCATGTAGTTCTTAAAGAAGAGTGTCTTGTTGATCGAATGGTTAAGCATGGCGTAGTTCTTAAAGGAGAGTGTCTTGTTGATCGGATGGTTAAGCATGGCGTAGTTCTTAAAGAAGAGTGTCTTGTTGATCGTATGGTTGAGCACGGCGTACTTCTTAAAGAAGAGTGTCTTGTTGATCGGATGGTTGAGCATGGCGTAGTTCTTAAAGAAGAGTGTCTTGTTGATCGGATGGTTAAGCATGGCGTAGTTCTTAAAGAAGAGTGTCTTGTTGATCGAATGGTTAAGCATGTAGTTCTTAAAGAAGAGTGTCTTGTTGATCGAATGGTTAAGCATGTAGTTCTTAAAGAAGAGTGTCTTGTTGATCGATTGGTTAAGCATGTAGTTCTTAAAGAAGAGTGTCTTGTTGATCGAATGGTTAAGCATGTAGTTCTTATAGAAGAGTGTCTTGTTGATCGAATGGTTAAGCATGTAGTTCTTAAAGAAGAGTGTCTTGTTGATCGAATGGTTAAACATGTAGTTCTTAAAGAAGAGCGTCTTGTTGATCGAATGGTTAAGCATGGCGTAGTTCTTAAAGGAGAGTGTCTTGTTGATCGGATGGTTAAGCATGGCGTAGTTCTTAAAGAAGAGTGTCTTGTTGATCGGATGGTTGAGCATGGCGTAGTTCTTAAAGGAGAGTGTCTTGTTGATCGGATGGTTGAGCATGGCTTAGTTCTTAAAGAAGAGTGTCTTGTTGATCGGATGGTTGAGCATGGCGTAGTTCTTAAAGAAGAGTGTCTTGTTGATCGTATGGTTGAGCATGGCGTACTTCTTAAAGAAGAGTGTCTGGTTGATCGGATGGTTGAGCATGGCGTAGTTCTTAAAGGAGAGTGTCTTGTTGATCGGATGGTTGAGCATGGCGTAGTTCTTAAAGAAGAGTGTCTTGTTGATCGGATGGTTGAGCATGGCGTAGTTCTTAAAGAAGAGTGTCTTGTTGATCGGATGGTTGAGCATGGCGTAGTTCTTAAAGAAGAGTGTCTTGTTGATCGGATGGTTGAGCATGGCGTAGTTCTTAAAGAAGAGTGTCTTGTTGATCGGATGGTTGAGCATGGCGTACTTCTTAAAGAAGAGTGTCTTGTTGATCGGATGGTTGAGCATGGCGTAGTTCTTAAAGAAGAGTGTCTTGTTGATCGGATGGTTGAGCATGGCGTAGTTCTTAAAGAAGAGTGTCTTGTTGATCGGATGGTTGAGCATGGCGTAGTTCTTAAAGAAGAGTGTCTTGTTGATCGGATGGTTGAGCATGGCGTAGTTCTTAAAGAAGAGTGTCTTGTTGATCGTATGGTTGAGCATGGCGTAGTTCTTAAAGAAGAGTGTCTTGTTGATCGGATGGTTGAGCATGGCGTATTTCTTAAAGAAGAGTGTCTTGTTGATCGGATGGTTGAGCATGGCGTAGTTCTTAAAGAAGAGTGTCTGGTTGATCGGATGGTTGAGCATGGCGTAGTTCTTAAAGAAGAGTGTCTTGTTGATCGGATGGTTGAGCATGGCGTATTTCTTAAAGAAGAGTGTCTTGTTGATCGGATGGTTGAGCATGGCGTAGTTCTTAAAGAAGAGTGTCTGGTTGATCGGATGGTTGAGCATGGCGTAGTTCTTAAAGAAGAGTGTCTTGTTGATCGAATGGTTGAGCATGGCGTAGTTCTTAAAGGAATGTTTATTCAAGTTTCATAACTTTTTTCTCCGTCAACAAGGGTTACGATTTCGAATGTACCGCCGTTTATTCCCAATGAGCTATTGGAGCGCGAGTTATTGCAGTTTGGGAAGTTTGCAAGTTCAAATAAAATTGTCCCTCTGGGTTGCAAACCCCCGGCTCTGAAACAGGTCATGTCGTTTCAGCGACAGGTGTTTGTTTGTGGACTCACCGGAGCAGACTTTGCAGTTATCGTTTAAAGTCAGGTATGTTAACAGACTGTATATGGCTAATGCTAGTACGAGGAAGTCAACAGTGTTTTGAGTGTGGGGATGTTGGCCATAAGCGACATATTAAACTAAAACATTGATGTTTATCATGCCTCACAGGGTGCTTTTTTCTCTTTGTCTGGTTTCTTTGTGGTTTCTTCTGTTTTTCCTTTCCCTTTTCTACATGGAGGTACTAAGGGTAGGCTCTCAATATTAATGGGGGAAAGGACAGGAATAAGAGGGCTTGGGTATTAGAAGTAATAAAACAGAAAAGGCTTAATGTAGTTTTTCTACAGGAGACACATAGTGATGAGGAAAATGAGGTTGACTGTGGTATGTGGTGGGAGGGGCAGCATGTACTCATGGTGCTAATTTCAGTGCTGGGGCAATCTTGTTTTCCTCAGGTATAGGGGTGACCGTGGTATCTACAACAGAGATTGTCAAGGGTTGTGTTTTTAATTTGTATTATTTGTATGTTAATGCTACTCATAAAGGTACAGAGCGTATTGCTGTATTTGATCAAATAAAGGAAACCTTAAGATAGTGTGACCAAGAGGGGTGTATGGTTTTAGGGAGAGACTGGAACTGTACAGTGGATTTTACTGTTGATTGCACCGCTGAAGAACCTCACCTGCGGTCAGCCACTTGTCTGTCTGGTCTATTAACTGAGTTTGAGCTTCCTGATGTGTGGAGAGTAAGGAATGCAAACGTTAGGCAGTACACATGGCTATAAGTTAATGAAGGTTGTGTCAGTGCAGCAAGGTTAGACAAGTTGTATGTATCTGAGCAATACTTTAGTAGGTTTGGAAGGTGTGCCATTACTCCTGTGGGTTTCTCTGATCACCATATCGTTACTGTTGATGTTCACTTGTCCTGTCCTCAAAGGTCATCACCGTATTGGTATTTGAATGTGAAGTTATTACATGACGCCATGTTTTGTGAAAAGTTTTTGTTGTTTTGCATAAAAATGGAGGGTTATTAAATTGAACATTTGAGTCCTTGAGACTTGAGGGTGGGAGGTTGGGAAAGACCAAATACGTGTGTTTTGTCAAAGGTATACTGCTCTTTGAACAAGACATCAAATCTCACTCAAAATGACCCCGGGTTAGCCATGAACAGGACAAGAGACAGGAATTGAGGTTGTTTTTACATAAAATATAGAAGGGTGTCTTGATTAGATCTCGCTTTGCTACCCTCAAGGATATGGATGCTCCTAGTGTTTAAAAAAAACCTAGGGCAGTTGACATTGCAACGCAAACAGATGGTCTGCCTTCGTCTCCCTGATGGCAAGATGACCACGGATGACGGTGAGATCTACCTTGCCCTCTATAAGGTGGAGGATTGTGATCCTCTGTGTGCTGAATAGTTGTTACATGGACTTCCTCAATTGGGCCCTGAGCAAGGAGCTGCTTTGGACTCTGTTATTACTCTTAAAGAGCTGTCCACGGCAGTTAGGCAGTTCTCATCAGGCCGAGCATCGATGGTTTACCATCTGATTTCTATTGCGGGGGATTGTTGTGAAGTGGTGTGTGAATCTTTTCATAACGGTTCTCTGCCTGTATCCTGTCAACGTGCCGTGTTTCCATTGTTGCCAAAAAAGGGGGATTTGGATCTTTTGAAAAAACTGCCAACCTGTTGCATTGCTGTGTGCAGAATATAAAATGATATCTAAGTGTCTCTCAAACTGGTTGAAAGAGTATCTGGGGCTGTTGGTCCACAAGGACCAGTCTTACTGTGGACCTGACCTCTGTTGTTGATAACTTGTTTCTAATATGTGCCCCTTATGGGACTGATACTTCCACCTCTGATCGGTGGACGGAGCGTCTGGATTATGTGTTCCCTGAGTGAATGTTAGTGCTGCGGCAGGGGCATTAGAGGAGGACGGAGGGTCTGGAGTATGTGTTCCCTGAGTGAATGTTAGTGCTGCGGCAGGGGCATTAGAGGAGGACGGAGGGTCTGGAGTATGTGTTCCCTGAGTGAATGTTAGTGCTGCGGCAGGGGCATTAGAGGAGGACGGAGGGTCTGGAGTATGTGTTCCCTGAGTGAATGTTAGTGCTGCGGCAGGGGCATTAGAGGTGGACGGAGGGTCTGGATTATGTGTTCCCTGAGTGAATGTTAGTGCTGCGGCAGGGGCATTAGAGGAGGACAGAGGGTCTGGATTATGAGTTCCCTGAGTGAATGTTAGTGCTGCGGCAGGGGCATTAGAGGTGGACGGAGGGTCTGGATTATGTGTTCCCTGAGTGAATGTTAGTGCTGCGGCAGGGGCATTAGAGGTGGACGGAGGGTCTGGATTATGTGTTCCCTGAGTGAATGTTAGTGCTGCGGCAGGGGCATTAGAGGTGGACGGAGGGTCTGGATTATGTGTTCCCTGAGTGAATGTTAGTGCTGCGGCAGGGGCATTAGAGGAGGACGGAGGGTCTGGATTATGTGTTCCCTGAGTGAATGTTAGTGCTGCGGCAGGGGCATTAGAGGAGGACAGAGGGTCTGGATTATGTGTTCCCTGAGTGAATGTTAGTGCTGCGGCAGGGGCATTAGAGGAGGACGGAGGGTCTGGATTATGTGTTCCCTGAGTGAATGTTAGTGCTGCGGCAGGGGCATTAGAGGAGGACAGAGGGTCTGGATTATGTGTTCCCTGAGTGAATGTTAGTGCTGCGGCAGGGGCATTAGAGGAGGACGGAGGGTCTGGAGTATGTGTTCCCTGAGTAAATGTTAGAGCTGCTGCAGGGGCATTAGAGGTGGACGGAGGGTCTGGATTATGTGTTCCCTGAGTGAATGTTAGTGCTGCGGCAGGGGCATTAGAGGAGGACGGAGGGTCTGGATTATGTGTTCCCTGAGTGAATGGAGTGAATGTTAGTGCTGCGGCAGGGGCATTAGAGGTGGACGGAGGGTCTGGATTATGTGTTCCCTGAGTGAATGTTAGTGCTGCGGCAGGGGCATTAGAGGTGGACAGAGGGTCTGGATTATGTGTTCCCTGAGTGAATGTTAGTGCTGCGGCAGGGGCATTAGAGGAGGACGGAGGGTCTGGATTATGTGTTCCCTGAGTGAATGTTAGTGCTGCGGCAGGGGCATTAGAGGAGGACAGAGGGTCTGGATTATGTGTTCCCTGAGTGAATGTTAGTGCTGCGGCAGGGGCATTAGAGGAGGACGGAGGGTCTGGATTATGTGTTCCCTGAGTGAATGTTAGTGCTGCGGCAGGGGCATTAGAGGAGGACAGAGGGTCTGGATTATGTGTTCCCTGAGTGAATGTTAGTGCTGCGGCAGGGGCATTAGAGGAGGACGGAGGTTCTGGAGTATGTGTTCCCTGAGTAAATGTTAGAGCTGCGGCAGGGGCATTAGAGGTGGACGGAGGGTCTGGATTATGTGTTCCCTGAGTGAATGTTAGTGCTGCGGCAGGGGCATTAGAGGAGGACGGAGGGTCTGGATTATGTGTTCCCTGAGTGAATGGAGTGAATGTTAGTGCTGCGGCAGGGGCATTAGAGGTGGACGGAGGGTCTGGATTATGTGTTCCCTGAGTGAATGTTAGTGCTGCGGCAGGGGCATTAGAGGTGGACAGAGGGTCTGGATTATGTGTTCCCTGAGTGAATGTTAGTGCTGCGGCAGGGGCATTAGAGGTGGACTGAGGGTCTGGATTATGTGTTCCCTGAGTGAATGTTAGTGCTGCGGCAGGGGCATTAGAGGTGGACGGAGGGTCTGGATTATGTGTTCCCTGAGTGAATGTTAGTGCTGCGGCAGGGGCATTAGAGGAGGACGGAGGGTCTGGATTATGTGTTCCCTGAGTGAATGTTAGTGCTGCGGCAGGGGCATTAGAGGTGGACGGAGGGTCTGGATTATGTGTTCCCTGAGTGAATGTTAGTGCTGCGGCAGGGGCATTAGAGGAGGACGGAGGGTCTGGATTATGTGTTCCCTGAGTGAATGTTAGTGCTGCGGCAGGGGCATTAGAGGAGGACGGAGGGTCTGGATTATGTGTTCCCTGAGTGAATGTTAGTGCTGCGGCAGGGGCATTAGAGGTGGACGGAGGGTCTGGATTATGTGTTCCCTGAGTGAATGTTAGTGCTGCGGCAGGGGCATTAGAGGAGGACGGAGGGTCTGGATTATGTGTTCCCTGAGTAAATGTTAGAGCTGCGGCAGGGGCATTAGAGGTGGACGGAGGGTCTGGATTATGTGTTCCCTGAGTGAATGTTAGAGCTGCGGCAGGGGCATTAGAGGAGGACAGAGGGTCTGGATTATGTGTTCCCTTAGTGAATGTTAGTGCTGCGGCAGGGGCATTAGAGGAGGACGGAGGGTCTGGATTATGTGTTCCCTGAGTGAATGTTAGTGCTGCGGCAGGGGCATTAGAGGAGGACGGAGGGTCTGGAGTATGTGTTCCCTGAGTGAATGTTAGTGCTGCGGCAGGGGCATTAGAGGAGGACGGAGGGTCTGGATTATGTTTTCCCTGAGTGAATGTTAGTGCTGCGGCAGGGGCATTAGAGGAGGACGGAGGGTCTGGATTATGTGTTCCCTGAGTTAATGTTAGTGCTGCGGCAGGGGCATTAGAGGAGGACGGAGGGTCTGGATTATGTGTTCCCTGACTAAATGTTAGAGCTGCGGCAGGGGCATTAGAGGTGGACGGAGGGTCTGGATTATGTGTTCCCTGAGTGAATGTTAGTGCTGCGGCAGGGGCATTAGAGGTGGACGGAGGGTCTGGATTATGTGTTCCCTGAGTGAATGTTAGTGCTGCGGCAGGGGCATTAGAGGTGGACGGAGGGTCTGGATTATGTGTTCCCTGAGTGAATGTTAGTGCTGCGGCAGGGGCATTAGAGGTGGACGGAGGGTCTGGATTATGTGTTCCCTGAGTGAATGTTAGTGCTGCGGCAGGGGCATTAGAGGTGGACGGAGGGTCTGGATTATGTGTTCCCTGAGTGAATGTTAGTGCTGCGGCAGGGGCATTTGAGGTGGACGGAGGGTCTGGATTATGTGTTCCCTGAGTGAATGTTAGTGCTGCGGCAGGGGCATTAGAGGTGGACGGAGGGTCTGGATTATGTGTTCCCTGAGTGAATGTTAGTGTTGCGGCAGGGGCATTAGAGGAGGACGGAGGGTCTGGATTATGTGTTCCCTGAGTAAATGTTAGAGCTGCGGCAGGGGCATTAGAGGTGGACGGAGGGTCTGGATTATGTGTTCCCTGAGTGAATGTTAGAGCTGCGGCAGGGGCATTAGAGGAGGACAGAGGGTCTGGATTATGTGTTCCCTGAGTGAATGTTAGTGCTGCGGCAGGGGCATTAGAGGAGGACGGAGGGTCTGGATTATGTGTTCCCTGAGTGAATGTTAGTGCTGCGGCAGGGGCATTAGAGGAGGACGGAGGGTCTGGATTATGTGTTCCCTGAGTGAATGTTAGTGCTGCGGCAGGGGCATTAGAGGTGGACGGAGGGTCTGGATTATGTGTTCCCTGAGTGAATGTTAGTGCTGCGGCAGGGGCATTAGAGGAGGACGGAGGGTCTGGATTATGTGTTCCCTGAGTAAATGTTAGAGCTGCGGCAGGGGCATTAGAGGTGGACGGAGGGTCTGGATTATGTGTTCCCTGAGTGAATGTTAGAGCTGCGGCAGGGGCATTAGAGGAGGACAGAGGGTCTGGATTATGTGTTCCCTGAGTGAATGTTAGTGCTGCGGCAGGGGCATTAGAGGAGGACGGAGGGTCTGGATTATGTGTTCCCTGAGTGAATGTTAGTGCTGCGGCAGGGGCATTAGAGGAGGACGGAGGGTCTGGAGTATGTGTTCCCTGAGTGAATGTTAGTGCTGCGGCAGGGGCATTAGAGGAGGACAGAGGGTCTGGATTATGTGTTCCCTGAGTGAATGTTAGAGCTGCGGCAGGGGCATTAGAGGTGGACGGAGGGTCTGGATTATGTGTTCCCTGAGTGAATGTTAGTGCTGCGGCAGGGGCATTAGAGGAGGACAGAGGGTCTGGATTATGTGTTCCCTGAGTGAATGTTAGTGCTGCGGCAGGGGCATTAGAGGTGGACGGAGGGTCTGGATTATGTGTTCCCTGAGTGAATGTTAGTGCTGCGGCAGGGGCATTAGAGGAGGACGGAGGGTCTGGATTATGTGTTCCCTGAGTGAATGTTAGTGCTGCGGCAGGGGCATTAGAGGAGGACGGAGGGTCTGGATTATGTGTTCCCTGAGTGAATGTTAGTGCTGCGGCAGGGGCATTAGAGGAGGACGGAGGGTCTGGATTATGTGTTCCCTGAGTGAATGTTAGTGCTGCGGCAGGGGCATTAGAGGAGGACGGAGGGTCTGGATTATGTGTTCCCTGAGTGAATGTTAGTGCTGCGGCAGGGGCATTAGAGGAGGACGGAGGGTCTGGATTATGTGTTCCCTGAGTGAATGTTAGTGCTGCGGCAGGGGCATTAGAGGAGGACGGAGGGTCTGGATTATGTGTTCCCTGAGTGAATGTTAGTGCTGCGGCAGGGGCATTAGAGGTGGACGGAGGGTCTGGATTATGTGTTCCCTGAGTGAATGTTAGTGCTGCGGCAGGGGCATTAGAGGAGGACAGAGGGTCTGGATTATGTGTTCCCTGAGTGAATGTTAGAGCTGCGGCAGGGGCATTAGAGGTGGACGGAGGGTCTGGATTATGTGTTCCCTGAGTGAATGTTAGTGCTGCGGCAGGGGCATTAGAGGAGGACAGAGGGTCTGGATTATGTGTTCCCTGAGTGAATGTTAGTGCTGCGGCAGGGGCATTAGAGGAGGACGGAGGGTCTGGATTATGTGTTCCCTGAGTGAATGTTAGTGCTGCGGCAGGGGCATTAGAGGAGGACGGAGGGTCTGGATTATGTGTTCCCTGAGTGAATGTTAGTGCTGCGGCAGGGGCATTAGAGGTGGACAGAGGGTCTGGATTATGTGTTCCCTGAGTGAATGTTAGTGCTGCGGCAGGGGCATTAGAGGTGGAAGTAGGATTGCTGCTTTTAAATACCCCGGAGCTGGGGGAGTTCAAGACTGTGGGAAAGAAGGCCATGTACATAATATGTGTAAAAGTGTTCAGTGATTCTTCCCTGGAAGGGGTAAAATCAACGAGGTGGGCGGATGTGTTTTGACCAGGTGCCACCCCAAAAGGCTGTTGGCATTCTTTATATAAACTGCCTATTGATAAGAGGACAGTTGACCACCAATATGCATCTGGTACATCCTACTGTTGGGGAGGGTAGCAGTTTTTTAAAAGAGCCAAATCACCCTTTTTCACACACCACTTTAATAACCCCATAACTGATGTTATACCATAACTGATATACAACTCATTCGTGGAAATGTACACACATATTACAACTGATCTACAGAGACGAAATGGTTAACTAAAGTTCAAAAACAATATTCAAGTGCATATAACCTCGTTCAAGACAAAGGAGAGGAGGTGGAAGATTTAGCGAGGGAGATTAAAATCTCTGAGGCGCGGAAAGAAACCGGTCACTTTACCAGTCAATGTAAGCAGACTCTGACAGTCTTTATAATTTCTATTGTTATTTACAGTGGTACTGACATTTTATCTCTGTTCTCAGTGGCCAGACATAGTCTGTCCCCCTCCGTGACCTTGTGGCCAGGCAACGTCAGTCCCCCTCCGTGACCTTATGGCTAGACACAGTCAGTCCCCCTCCGTGACCTTGTGGCCAGGCAACGTCAGTCCCCCTCCGTGACCTTGTGGCCAGGCAACGTCAGTCCCCCTCCGTGACCTTGTGGCCAGACATAGTCAGTCCCCCTCCGTGACCTTGTGGCCAGGCAACGTCAGTCCCCCTCCGTGACCTTGTGGCCAGACATAGTCAGTCCCCCTCCGTGACCTTGTGGCCAGGCAACGTCAGTCCCCCTCCGTGACCTTGTGGCCAGGCAACGTCAGTCCCCCTCCGTGACCTTGTATCACCATGTAAACCCCTTCACATGGTCTCCGATCCTCGCTGAGTACAAATCAACATTCTGTTCAGAGGACTTGTCCATTTCTAGTGTTGCATGAAAAACATGACGCTGTCCTGAAATGCTCCCATATTTGTAAGCAGAACTGTAAGCAGAAGTTGCCGAAGTTGACTAACTTGAATACTTTCCTCAATGTTCTGATGTTTTTGATTCAAAGAGAGGGATCGTATAAGGGCAAGAAGGAGGATGGAGATGAGATGAGTATCTGGAATTGTGGGATTCAGTCTATTATCATGAGCTCTAATTACTAAACAAGAGCTGTTGACACGTCGATGCACAGAGCTGACGAACACAAGAGGTGCGACGCCTCGGGAGACCAGGACAGAACCGTAAATGAGGTATGTGGGTGGTGAGATATCCTAACGACTGGGAAGACGATTTCACATTTCACTCTCATCTGCTTATCTGCCGAGATCCACACTTTAAAAGAGTGGGCGTAGTGAGGACGCATTATTCTCATAATTCAAGTCTGACTTTTATATAAGAGCTCATAAGAGCTTATGAATATCAGAAGATGGATGCCTGCTCGTGTGATCACAGTACAAGGACAGCAGCAGTCTTTCTTTTCTCTCTCGGCTCTGTTGTTGCAGACAATCACTTCTGATCTGGGCCCCCTGGTGCCTGATGGAAATGAATCTCCCTGAAGGGAAAGAGAGGCTTGTTTTGGGGATGGAGGAGGGCAGGGGAGGGAAGAGAGAGTGAATCTATCAGGTTGGAAAAGAGGAGATGAGAGGGGAAGAGAGGAGAAGAGGAGAAGATTAAAGGGAGGGATGAGGAAGAGGTCTGCCTGTGAGTTGACAGAAGGAAATGCCTCCTCATGACAAGGACAGAGGCCCCTTATCATGGAGGGGCTACTTTCTGCCAGCCATTGCTTCGGAGTTGGTTTTCAGCAGATAAAAAAAGACCAACGACTCACACCATGGAACACAGTGATGCTGATATGGAGTTGTTGTGGGCAGTCACTCCCTTCCATTTCACTGGAACTTGAGCATTTATTCTCAGCCATAAACAACATATACACTAGGTTAGATGCTACAGCATGAATGGTGGTGACAATGAGTAAGCGTGATACTCACTGATCCTCTGTCGCACTTCTGTTGGTAACACACACACACACACACACACACACACACACACACACACACACACACACACACACACACACACACACACACACACACACACACACACACACACACACACACACACACACACACACACACACACACACACACACACACACACACACACACACACACACACACACACACACACACACACACACACACAGAGAGAGAGAGAGAGAGGAACACACACACTCACACGCTTCTGAAGATAAAGGCCTGAAGAACTCTACACTACAGTGACCATCAGTATTCTGTGCAGGTAGGCTTTGTACACTGAACTGAAAGACAGACAGTTGGCGAGTGTCTAATCTGCTGTGAAAGCTGCCTGCTACGAAGGAAACATCTCAGGCGTTCAGCTGACTGCCTTCTGCTCCCTGCTAAAGTCAATCTCCCGCTTGACTTCCCCTGCCTCTGCCTCTGCCGCTCCTCCCCTTCCCCCCATCCTCACAGAGGATACCACACAGAGGATAGCCAGCCAGCTAGCTGCCTCATGCCAGAGGGGCTGCCAGTAAAGGGAGCAGGTGGTTGAGGGTGGTGTTGGTAGTGGAGGATGGTTGGGAGGGTGAGTGATTGAGTAGGGGCTTTGGGTCCTTCGCTGATGGATGATGCCCTATGTCAGGCTTCTGTGAGCTTGTGATTGATCAAGCTGTGGAGGGCACAAGGCTTCCGTTAAGAACAATAGCACAGGGAGACCGGGGGAGTGCCCTCCCTCAGGACATCTCTGGTGACATTTACGCTCCGTGGACAGATCATTTCCATGCTTTCATTTAGCTGGAAGAAGCCATTACTTCTGATCAATGGAAGTGTTGTCCTTGTTCCACACAGCGTAGGTTACTGCACTCACATAGGGTGATGTTTTTGACGGTACTATAAATGTACTATAAATGTTGAGACCATTACAACTTTTTATTAAGGAATCTCTAATTTTAGTCAAGTTTGACAATTGGGTACTTTTTCCACCACTGGTAATACGGTGTGTAACCAGAGATGGAAGAAGTACCCTATTGTCATACTTTAGTAAGAGTTTAGATTAATAGAAAGTTACAACTAAAAGTGAAAATCACCCAGTAAAATACTACTTAAGAAAAAGTCTAAACGTATTTGGTTTTAAATATACAGTTGAAGTTGGAAGTTTACATACACCTTAGCAGAATACATTTAAACTCAGTTTTTCACAATTCCTGACATTTAATCAGAGTAAAAATTCCCTGTCTTAGGTCAGTTAAGATCACCACTTTATTTTAAGAATGTGAAAAGTCAGAATAATAGTAGAGATAATTATTTATTTCAGCTTTTATTTCTTTCATCACATTCCCAGTGGGTCAGAAGTTTACATACACTCAATTAGTATTTGGTAGCATTGCCTTTAAATAGTTTAACTTGGGTCAAACGTTTCGGGTAGCCTTCTACAAGCGTTCCACAATAAGTTGGGTGAATTTTGGCCCATTCCTCCTGACAGAGCTGGTGTAACTGAATCAGGGTTGTAGACCTTCTTGCTCGCACACACTTTTTCAGTTCTGCCCACACATTTTCTATAGGATTGAGGTCAGGGCTTTGTGATGGCCACTCCAATACCTTGACTTTGTTGTCCTTAAGCCAGTTTGCCACAACTTTGGAAGTATGCTTGGGGTCATTGTCCATTTGGAAGACCCATTTGCGACCAAGCTTCCTGACTGATGTCTTGAGATGTTTCTTCAATATATCCACAAAATTGTCATACCTCATGATATCATCTATTTTGTGAAGTGCACCAGTCCCTCCTGCAGCAATGCACCCCCACAACATGATGCTTTCACCCCCATGCTTCACGGTTGGGATGGTGTTCTTCGGCTTGCAGGCCTCCCCCTTTTTCTTCCAAACATAGCGATGGGCATTATGGCCAAACAGTTCTATTATTTCATCAAACCAGAGGACATTTCTCCAAAAAGTACGATCTTTGTCCCCATGTGCAGTTGCAAACCGTAGTCTGGCTTTTTTATGGCGGTTTTGGAGCAGTGGCTTCTTCCTTGCTGAGCGGCCTTTCAGGTTATGTCGATATAGGACTCATTTTACTGTGGATGTACATCATTTTGTACCTGTTTCCTCCAGCATTTTCACAAGGTGCTGTTGTTCTGGGATTGATTTGCACTTTTTGCACCAAAGTACGTTCATCTCTAGGAGACAGAACGCGTCTCCTTCCCGAGCGGTATGACGGATGCGTGGTCCCATGGTGTTTGTACAAAATATTAATAGTAAAGTAAAGTACAGATACCCCCAAAAATGACTTAAGTAGTATTTTTACTTAAGTACTTTACACCGATGTGTACTATTTCACAAACTCAGAGTGGCGTGTACTCAAAATTGTACCATGGGTGGGTCTAATTCTGAATGCTGATTGGTTAAAACTACATTCCAGCCGATGTCCATTCCACAAGTTCAAACATAGGTTCTGAATACTATTCTTAAATGACACCAGCATGGATCATCACCGCCCTTGTATGGAGGTTGAATAAATGACAGCTTTTGGAATAAATTCAGCAACAAATACATGTAATAGGCAACTACAGTTTTTCGCATTCTCAACATGAGTCCCATACAGTATGAATATGCAATTGTCATTAAATGACTTTGTTCACACCTGGCTGAAAACTTCCAGCGCTTTACAGTAAGCAGCACTGCAGAATGAATATCATGATCCCCACTCTCTAAGGCAAGTGATCCATTAAATGCAGCGTGGGTCTGTAAAGGGACTCCCCTTTCTTTTTACGGTCCCACAAAGGCCTCGGACACCTTCACGTGCTATAAAATCAGCCAGTCTCAATGAGGGATTTAACACTGTTCACTAGTAGACGTGATGTACAGCTGTTACACGTGCATTATTCTGTTCTGTGTTTTTGCTGAAAGTATTGTGCATTGGACATTCAAAATACAAAACATAGTATGCCATGGACCACATGTCAAAATGTTTACATCTGTGTGAATATCATGTAGACTTTCCATGCTGTTTGAATCCAGACATCATGATGGTGACAACGGTGTATCAACATAATGACAGCCCGGGAGAGGATTTCAGACACTGTGTGGTGCAGGGGAGGGCGAGCGAGAGAGACAGAGAATCAGAGAGAGAGAGAGAGAATTTGGGTGGAGACAGAGGAGAGGATTTCAGACACTGTGTGGTGCAGGGGAGGGCGAGCGAGAGAGACAGAGAATCAGAGAGAGAGAGAGAGAATTAGGGTGGAGACAGAGGAGAGGATAAGCGCATGCTGCAAGGTTTTCCTCCTCTGAGAAATATCTGGTCCTGGTGTGAGGTGCTGTTGGTCAGTGGCCTGTGACGGTCACACACAGGGGAGTCAGGAGAGACAGCTGGACAGAGTGGAGACGGTAGTCTTAAACTAACAGCAAGCCACAGCCCAGTGACCAGCACTCTCACTACACTGGAGAGGAGAGGAGTATAAGGGCACAAGGCGAGACCCAAATGCAAACACAGGAGGCAGATGGTTGAGCTCTGATATTTATTAGAACAAAAGGGATAGGCAAAAGGCAGGTCGGGGACAGGCGAGAGTTCATAAACCAGGTCAGAGTCCAAACAGTACCAGGCGATAGGCAGTCTCGAGGTCAGGACAGGCAAGGGTTCAGTGAACAGGTCAGAGTCCAAACAGTACCAGGCGATAGGCAGGCTCGAGGTCAGGACAGGCAAGGGTTCAGTGAACAGGTCAGAGTCCAAACAGTACAAGGGGATCGGCAGGCTTGAGGTCAGAAAAGGCAGAGTGGTCAGCCAAGTGGTTATGGCGTCAGGACAGGCAAGGGTCAAAACCAGGAGGGCTAGGGGAAAACAGAGACTGGGAAAAGGAGCTAGGAAAACTGCTGGCTGACTTGGAAAACAAGACGAACTGGCACAGAGAGACAGGAAACACAGGGATAAATACACCGGGGATAATAAGCGACACATGGGGGGTGGAGTCAAGCACAACGACAGGTGAACCAGATCAGAGCATGACAAGGAGAGGAGATGAATACTCTAGAATGATTATCATATTATTTTATCAGCGCCTCATCTGTCCTGACATACAGGTAACTGCCAAAATAATGGAAACACTTTGTGTAAATGAGGGATACAAAATATATAGAAAGCAGGTTTTACACACAGGTGTGGTTTAATTAATTAAGCAATTAACATCCCATCATGTTTAGGGTCATGTATAAAAAGGATGGGCAGAACACATTTTTGACCATTATTTTGGCTACCATGGCTATACCCCCATACGATGACAATGCCCCCATTCACAGCGCACTAATGGTCACTGAATGGTTTGATGAGCATGAAAAAGATGTAAAATATATGCCATGGCTGTCTCAGTCACCAGATTTCAACCAATTGAACTCTTATGGGAGATTCTGGAGTGGTACCTGAGACACCGTTATCCACCACTATCAATAAAACAGCTAATTATTTTTGTGGAAGAATGGTGTCGCATCCCTCCAATAGCGTTCCAGACACTTGGCATGTGGCACGTGGTGGCCCAACGCCCTTTAATTAAGACATTTTATGTTGATGTTTCCTTTATTTTGACAGTTACCTGTATATTGGAGAGAAAATATTAGAACAAGAAGAGATGGAAATAAAGATTAAAATGGTGGGCATGCTTCCTCCAATAGCAGGAAGAGTAAAAATACTTATTTGAACATGAAAGAGGTGGAATGTCACAGTGCATTACGTGTGAGGTAGATGGAAGGGAACACGCATGCTGGAATCCTATGTGTAAAGTCAACCCCCTGAAGGAGCGTGGCGACCTCTATAGACTCTCCATGGCTCCCTGCCCACCGTGCAGCAACACAATGAGATCGGCAGCTTGCCCTCTTGCTCGGCACGCACCGATATCAAAGGCAATTTCACACTTTGGCACAGGAAAACAATCGTTCTTATTTTTGGTAACAAGGAAAATTGAACCTGATTGCTGCCCACCCCTCTCCCCTACTTCATTATAAGACTTGGACGACATCATGGTGAGGTAATCAGACAAGCTGAGAACACACACAAACACATACACACCAAGAAGAACACAAACATGCCTGTGCGTACACACACTCTCTACATACACAAACCAGCAAGGCCCCAGCCAACCACGCTAGGCTGTCCACTCCCTGCCTGTATACAAACTGTCTATACCCAGTCAGACAAGGACACTTTGCTTCTTTCCTCTCCCATGTATCTAATTATAACTGTGTTGTTCCTGGGCCTGAGTGTCTGCTCTGTTGTCATTAATCCTCTGGCCCTCTGGCTGCCCACCAACTGGCCCACTGATACCAAGCAGGGTCAAAGTTCAGCCCAGCAGCATCTTCTGCTCCCAGGAACATGGTCGCCTACGTCCGACTGTGGCTGTGCGTGGCTCGGCCGGCGTGCTGCTGGCCAGCGGCAGGGTGAGTCAGGTCCAATTCAAAGAGAACTCCCCGTACAGAATGCCTACCGGGTCAGTTAAACTACGCCATGGATGTCACATCCACGTGTTGTCTGTTGTTAGTCTGTTAATGACACATCCAGCAGTCCAGTCTGCAGCCTTCCTCTTAGAAGCCTGATCTTGTAAACTAATCTGAGTTGATTTATTTTCACATGGCTCTGACAGGGAAAAGACACGCAGCTAAGAAAATGTCAGTGCTCATGCTGTGTTAACAACACCATCCATAATCATTATTCATCCACCAGCCTGAATTCATTGGCCGCCTGCCGGCAGCAACATGCATAGGATTCAGTACCTAATGTGCTGTAGGCCTATGTAACTGCATATTGACACAGCAATCGTGGAAGACCGCTAAGATTATTAATGGTGGAAATGTATTGATGGCAAGTTGATTGCCACAGGGGACAGAGGGGGGAAGTAGAGTGTCTGGTAAACCTTTGAGCTTAAACCAAGTTTCTCACTCATTATTAGCATTTTGCAGATAGAGAGAGAACAGAAGGGAGAGAGGAAGAGACAGAGGGAAAGATGAGGATGGGGGAGAGAGTGAAAGAAAGCAAAATAGTTTGTGAGAGGGAGAGAGGAAATGAGATGAAGAGAGAGGCACCAATGAGAGAGAGAGAGAGAGAGAGAGAGAGAGAGAGAGAGAGAGAGAGAGAGAGAGAGAGAGAGAGAGAGAGAAAAAAAATCAAATAACTAGGAGAGGAGAGGAGGGCTGAGAAATGGCGAGACTGTTGTGGGGTGAGCAGCCATTATTATGGCCGGGGGAGTGTTTTTGAGATGAGCCCCAGGCTTTCCCTGCTGCGAATACTTTGAGGAAAATCAGCAGCCTGTAGGAGAGCTGGAGACTAGAGACTGACGATGCTGGAGGGAAAGAGACTGGCTGGGAGAGGAATATGTTTGTGTGCTGCAAGACTGATATCTCATATTCTCTCACATGACATGACAGCAGTGTGTGTGCGTGTGAGTGTGTGTGCGAGTTGATCCTACTTTATTAGTATGGCTTATTGTGTATATTTTTCTGAAAACCGCTGTCCACGTTCTTTTACACATGTAAGTTCATGAGAACATCAGCCTCAAAGCTCCACCCCACATACTCATTACCCAATTTATACTCCTCCTCCAGCTCCACAATGGCAGCTCTCCTTGCTTTATGGAGACACTAAATAACTTTTTCGTAATTCAAAAAGTTGGTCACTGGTGAAGTGGAACCGTCGGAAAATTAGATTAATATAGGCTCTACTAGAAGTCTAAGTATCTTATTTTACACTTCTTTATTTTCCAATAAGAAATGATCTTTGTATCTTTGTTAAGAGAAAAAAAGGAACTTTAAATCATTAACCCCCCCACTGAGAGCTAGAAAGATAAGCGAGAGAAAGAACGAGAGACAGAGAGAGAGCGAGAGAGAGAGAGAGCGAGAGAAAGAACGAGAGACAGAGAGAGAGCGAGAGAAAGAACGAGAGACAGAGAGAGAGCGAGAGAGAGAGAATGAAAGAACGAGAGACAGAGAGAGAGCGAGAGAAAGAATGAGAGACAGAGAGAGAGAGCGAGACAGAGAGCGAGAGAAAGAATGAGAGACAGAGAGGGAGCGAGAGAAAGAACGAGAGACAGAGAGAGAGAGAGAGAGAGAGAGAGAGAGAGAGAGAGAGAGAGAGAGAGAGAGAGAGTGAGAGAGAGAAATAAAATGACTAGAAGAGTGGAGAGGAGGGCTGAGATGAGCTCATGTGGTGCTAAAAGGAGGAGAACACAGTGGGTGGCCAATAAACAGGGTTTCACTACTTTCTACCTTCTGGCTGAGGAGATCATCAGACCGGACGTCTCACTTTCAAGCTTCCCTCTCTTCCCTCTCTTTCCTCTCAACCCCAGGTCCCTGAACCCAGAGGTAGACGACTAGAGGTAGACGAGGTAGCCTCCTGCTATCAATGATTCAACAGCTCACTTATGTTTCTGGTTAGTGCTACTAACAATAGAGCCTCTGGGACAGGAAGGGCAAGTATTCGGTTGAACTTCTCGACATTTAAACCCTCCGTGCACCTTTCCATTTTTAACTATGCAAGAGAAGAACTTGACACATTCCTTAACAAAATATATATTGTATAAACAACTATAACAGAGGAAACTGCATTATTATTATTATTCAATGCACAGTTTTGACTTATTCACATGTGGTTTAAGTACAGTTTGACTGTCTGCTTAAAAAATAATCAACAATCTATATTCACTTTTAATCTGCAGTGTTAATACAAGCTATATGAAATGGAGGCCTGAACACATCATGTTCATTTTCTTATCTAGTTGTGTGCTATGCTGTGCTAGCCCCATGCTTTCTACAGATAATATCATCTGCAACAGGCAGATATTGCAATTAATCCTGCTGTTCTCCTGTGTTAACCTGGACCTCAGTGCTATGACTGGAGTCTGCAGTCTGAAGGCGTACAGAAGAGAGCCCGTCTCTCAGCCCCCCATGAGAAGTCAAAGACCATGACAAGGAAACTCAGCACCAGCTTCCTGGAAGCTTTACCACCACTTGGCTTCCCCACAGCAGGCAGTCTGAGTCTGTCTGAGCCATGGATACACTCTTCTGCCGGCTGGTTGGGTTGGGTCGATATATACCATTCGGGTCCTGGTTGGAGAGATGTCTGTGTGAAATAAGAGTACAGTCTCACCCACATAGAGAAATAAGTACAGTCCTACTGAGAACTAGTATATGGCCCTATAAAATACACATTGAGGAGAACTAGTCTAGGGCCTTATAAAATAGACGTTGAGGAGAACTAGTCCAGGACCCTATAAAACACACATTGAGGAGAACTATGCAGGTGTAGAAGCAAGGTGGCTAGGTAAAACTCCCTAGAAAGGCCAACATCTAGGAAGAAACCTAGAGAGGAACCAGGCTATGAGGGGTGGCCAGTCCTCTTCTGGCTGTGCCGGGTGGAGATTATAACAGAACATGGCCAAGATGTTCAAATGTTCATAAATGACCAGCATGGTCAAATAATAATAATCACAGGCAGAACAGTTGAAACTGGAGAAGCAGCACGGCCAGGAGGACTAGGGACAGTAAGGAGTCATCATGCCACGTAGACCTGAGGCATGGTCCTAGGGCTCAGGTCCTCTGAGAGAGAGAAAGAAAGAGAGAGAGAGAATTAAAGAGTGCATACTTAAATTCACACAGGACACCGGATAAGACAGGAGAAGTACTCCAGATATAACAAACTGACCCTAGCCCCCCGACACGTAAACTACTGCAGCATAAATACTGGAGGCTGAGAAAGGAGGGGTAAGGAGACACTGTGGCCCCATCCGATGATACCCTCGGACAGGGCCAAACAGGAAGGATATAACCCCACCAACTTTGCCAAAGCACAGCCCCCACACCACTAGAGGGATATCTTCAACCACCAACTTACCATCCTGAGACAAGGCCCGAGTGTAGCCCACAAAGATCTCTGCCACGGTACAACCCAAGGGGGGACGCCAACCCAGACAGGAAGATCAGTGACTCAACCCACTCAAGTGACGCACCCCTCCTAGGGACGGCATGAAACAGCACCAGTAAGCCAGTGACTCAGCCCCTGTAATAGGGTTAGAGGCAGAGAATCACAGTGGAAAGAGGGGAACCGGCCAGGCAGAGACAGCAAGGGTGGTTCATTGCTCCAGAGCCTTTCCGTTCACCTTCACACTCCTGGGCCAGACTACACTCAATCATATGACCCACTGAAGAGATGAGTCTTCAGTAAAGACTTAAAATTTGAGACAGAGTTTGCGTCTCTCACATGGATAGGCAGACCATTCCATAAAAATGGAGCTCTATAGGAGAAAGCCCTGCCTCCAGCTGTTTGCTTAGAAATTCTAGGGACAATTCGGAGGCCTGTGTCTTGTGACCATAGCGTACGTGTAGGTATGTACGGCAGGACCAAATCAGAGAGATAGTTAGAAGCAAGCCCACGTAAGGCTTTGTAGGTTAGCAGTAAAACCTTGAAATCAGCCCTTGCCTTGACAGGAAGCCAGTGTAGGGAGGCTAGCACTGGAGTAATATGATCACATTCTTTTGTTCTCGTCAGGATTCTAGCAGCCGTATTTAGCACTAACTGAAGTTTATTTAGTGCTTTATCCGGGTAGCCGGAAAGTAGAGCATTGCATTAGTCTAACCTAGAAGTAACAAAAGCATGGATTCATTTTTCTGCATCATTTTTGGGCAGAACGTTTCTGATTTTTGCAATGTTATGTAGATGGAAAAAAACATCCTTGATGTTCGTCAAAAGAGAGATCAGGGTCCGGAGTAACGCCGAGGTCCTTCACAGTTTTATTTGAGACTTCTATACAACCATTAAGGTCAATTGTCAGATTCAACAGAAGTTCTCTTTGGTTCTTGGGACCTATCTATATTTTCTCTGAGTTTAAAAGTAGAACGTTTGCAGCCATCCACTTCCTTATGTCTGAAACACAGGCTTCTAGCGAAGGCAATTTTGGGGCTTCACCATGTTTCATTGAAATGTACAGCTGTGTGTCATCCGCATAGCAGTGAAAGTTAACATTATTTTTTCGAATGACATCCCCAAGAGGTAAAATATATAGTGAAAACAATAGTGGTCCTAAAACGGAACCTTGAGGAACACCGAAATTCACAGTTCACAGAGACAAACTGATATCTTTCTGACAGATAAGATCTAAACCAGGCCACAACTTGTCCATGTAGACCAATTTGGGTTTCCAATCTCTCCAAAATAATGTGGTGATCGATGGTATCAAAAGCAGCACTAAGGTCTAGGAGCACGAGGACAGATGCAAAGCCTCGGTCTGATTCCATTAAAAGGTCAATTACCACCTTCACAAGTGCAGTCTCAGTGCTATGATGGGGTCTAAAACCAAGCATTTCGTATACATTGTTTGTCTTCAGGAAGGCAGCGAGTTGCTGCGCAACAGCCTTTTCAAAAAGAATTGAGAGTATTGGAAGATTCGATATAGACCGATAGTTTTTTATATTTTCTGGGTCAAGGTTTGGCTTTTTCAAGAGAGGCTTTATTACTGCCACTTTTAGTGAGTTTGGTACACATCCGGTGGATAGAGAGCCATTTATTATGTTCAACATAGGAGGGCCAAGCACAGGAAGCTGCTCTTTCAGTAGTTTAGTTGGAATAGGGTCCAGTATGCAGCTTGAAGGTTTAGAGGCCATGATTATTTTCATCATTGTGTCAAGAGATATAGTACTAAAACACTTGAGTTTCTCTCTTGATCCTAGGTCCTGGCAGAGTTGTGCAGACTCGGGACAACTAAGCTTTGAAGGAATACGCAGATTTAAAGAGGAGTCCGTAATTTGCTTTTTAATAATCATGATCTTTTCCTCAAAGAAGTTCATGAATTTATTACTGCTGAAGTGAAAGCCATCCTCTCTTGAGGAATGCTGCTTTTTAGTTAGCTTTGCGACAGTATCAAAAAAGAACATTTGGATTGTTCTTATTTTCCTCAATTAAGTTGGAATTTTCTGGAAGCTTGCTTCAGAGCTCAGGTATTTTCTGTATACTAGGGAGCTAGTTTCTTATGAGAAATGTTTTTAGTTTTTAGGGGTGCAACTGCATCTAGGGTATTGCGCAAGGTTAAATTGAGTTCCTCAGTTAGGTGGTTAACGGATTTTTGTCCTCTGACGTCCTTGGGTAGACAGAGGGAGTCTGGAAGGACATCAAGGAATCTTTGTGTTGTCTGTGAATTTATAGCACGACTTTTGATGTTCCTTGGTTGGTGTCTGAGCAGATTATTTGTTGCAATTGCAAACGTAATAAAATGGTGGTCTGATAGTCCAGGATTATGAGGAAAAACATTAAGATCCACAACATTTATTCGATGGGACAAAACTAGGTCCAGAGTATGACTGTGACAGTGAGTAGGTCCAGAGACATGTTGGACAAAACCCACTGAGTCGATGATGGCTCCGAAAGCCTTTTGGAGTGGGTCTGTGGACTTTTCCATGTGAATATTAAAGTCATCAAAAATTAGAATATTATCTGCTGACTACAAGGTCCGATAGGAATTCAGGGAACTCAATGAGGATCGCTGTATATGGCCCATGAGGCCTGTAAACAGTAGCTATAAAAAGTGATTGAGTAGGCTGCATAGATTTCATGACTAGAAGCTCAAAAGACGAAAACGTCTTTTTTTTTTTGTAAATTGAAATTTGCTATCGTTAATGTTATAGCAACACCACCGCCTTTGCGGGATGCACGGGGATATGGTGTAACCAGGAGTGTAACCAGGAGGTGGGGCCTCATTTAACACAGTAAATTCATCAGGCTTAAGCCATGTTTCAGTCAGGCCAATCACATCAAGATTATGATCAGTGATTAGTTAATTGACAATAATTGCCTTTGAAGTAAGGGATCTAACATTAAGTAGCCCTATTTTGGGATGTGAGGTATCACAATCTCTTTCAATAATGACAGGAATGGAGGAGATCTTTATCCTAGTGAGATTGCTAAGGCGAACACCGCCATGTTTAGTTTTGCCCAACCTAGATCGAGGCACAGACACGGTCTCAATGAGGATAGCTGAGCTGACTACACTGACTGTGCTAGTGGAAGACTCCACTAAGCTGGCAGGCTTGCTAACAGCCTGCTGCCTGGCCTGCACCCTATTTCATTGTGGAGCTAGAGGAGAACTAGTCTAGGACCCTATAAAATACGCATTGAGGAGAACTAGTCTAGGGTCCTATAAAAGACACATTGAGGAGAACTAGTCTAGGACCCTATATAATATGCATTGAGGAGAACTAGTCTAGGGCCCTATAAAAGACACATTGAGGAGAACTAGTCTAGGGCCCTATAAAAGACACATTGAGGAGAACTAGTCTAGGACCTTATAAAAGACACATTGAGGAGAACTAGTCTAGGGCCTTATAAAAGACACATTGAGGAGAACTAGTCTAGGGCCCTATAAAAGACACATTGAGGAGAACTTGTTTAGGGCCCTATAAAAGACACATTGAGGAGAACTAGTCTAGGACCTTATAAAAGACACATTGAGGAGAACTAGTCTAGAGTCCTATAAAAGACACATTGAGGAGAACTAGTCTAGGGACCTATAAAAGACACATTGAGGAGAACTAGTCTAGGACCTTATAAAAGACACATTGAGGAGAACTAGTCTAGGGCCCTATAAAAGACACATTGAGGAGAACTAGTCTAGGACCTTATAAAAGACACATTGAGGAGAACTAGTCTAGGACCTTATAAAAGACACATTGAGGAGAACTAGTCTAGGGCCTTATAAAAGACACATTGAGGAGAACTAGTCTAGGGCCCTATAAAAGACACATTGAGGAGAACTAGTCTAGGGCCCTATAAAAGACACATTGAGGAGAACTAGTCTAGGACCTTATAAAAGACACATTGAGGAGAACTAGTCTAGGACCTTATAAAAGACACATTGAGGAGAACTAGTCTAGGACCCTATAAAAGACACATTGAGGAGAACTAGTCTAGGACCTTATAAAAGACACATTGAGGAGAACTAGTCTAGGGCCTTATAAAAGACACATTGAGGAGAACTAGTCTAGGGCCCTATAAAAGACACATTGAGGAGAACTAGTCTAGGGCCCTATAAAAGACACATTGAGGAGAACTAGTCTAGGACCTTATAAAAGACACATTGAGGAGAACTAGTCTAGGACCTTATAAAAGACACATTGAGGAGAACTAGTCTAGGGCCCTATAAAAGACACATTGAGGAGAACTAGTCTAGGGCCCTATAAAAGACACATTGAGGAGAACTAGTCTAGGGCCTTATAAAAGACACATTGAGGAGAACTAGTCTAGGACCTTATAAAAGACACATTGAGGAGAACTAGTCTAGGGCCCTATAAAAGACACATTGAGGAGAACTAGTCTAGGACCTTATAAAAGACACATTGAGGAGAACTAGTCTAGGGCCCTATAAAAGACACATTGAGGAGAACTTGTTTAGGGCCCTATAAAATAAAAGTTGAGGAGAACTAGTCTAGGGCCCTATAAAAGACACATTGAGGAGAATGCGAACGGAATCACTGAATCCAGACATTAAAACGGAATTCATTGAACTTAGTAGGGAATCAATTAAATGCTTTGAATTTATTAGAAAATGCATCAATTTGCCAAAGATAATCATAAGACATGAACAAAATCCATCAGTGATTCATATTTTCCTTCAACATTCTGAAGAGGCAACGGCATAGGAATGCCCCTGTATGTGTGTGCTCGTTCGTCTACCACTTTGTGTAGCCGTTAGCGATAAGAGTAATGTAATGACAACTTCTACTAGTAGATGGAAAGGCTTTCCCAAAAACCTTCTCAATGAATTGTTAACTACTTGACAAAATGATATAATGATTATTTGCCTCAATCCAGCGGATTTTCTTTTAGCACATTATGCAGTCACATGAGCACTACAGAAACATCCCATACCAAACAATGGTCTCTGACTGGCGCCCAGTTGATTTAAAGGGTAATTATAAATATAAAAATATACATTTCTAAGAATTTTCACAGACCTCAAAAGTGGTCTTCTGATGTGATTTAAGCATTATTTTGGACATAGAACATCCAATTTTGTTGTTTTTCTATTAAAAAATGTTTGATTTTGAGAGTGAAAACCTGAAACAAAATTGGAAAAACTGAAATCTGGAAATTCAAAATGGAGAAAGCAGAATTTGGGGAAAAAAACGGAACAAGGTGGAAACATTATAGGGCTCTACAAGGCCCCTGCTACACAGTCAGTGAATCCTGCCCTCTTCTCCTCATATGAATGTCTTATTCCATCTCTGTAGGTCCACTCTGGTGCTGCACAGGGAGAATATGTTCCTAGGCACCAGAGGCACGGCTTTCGATCAAATGGCGCATATCTCCCTCTCCGGGGGGCGTAAAGGTGGGACCCTTTTGACCAAGCACTTAAATAGATACAGCACTGTACTTATTCAGGATCCCCCCCTTCTGTCTCCCTGTGTCTCTGCCTCTGTGCCTGTCACTCACCTCAGCTCCCAACCAGGAGTGGGAATAAAACACCCTGTGGTCCTCTTGTGTTCCTGTTTGGAGCTCCCACAGAGTGCAGGGAGCGAGGTAGAAGTGCTACACTGAACCTAATACAGCTCCTGGAGAGCTGAGCTGAGAATCAGAGAGCAATGGGGAGGGGTGGAAACAGAGGGAGCGGAAAGAATGTTCAGATTTGAGGAATAAATCGTGGAGGTTTATGCTCGCATGTGTTTTTGTTCTGTTTTTCATGGAGCACACCAGGGATTCTGAGAAACAATCCTACACTAAACTGTGTTCCCAAATAGGAGCTGTGTCGCAGGAGTTTGATTTCTATGGTTGCGTCCTCTCCATTTTTAAATACCATGTCATTCCATTATCTGATGGCTCACAAAACAAACTAAATATGAAAAGTGGAAGAGCCTTAGGGGAGATAAAGACGGCATCTTTCTATTTCTGCTGCAGAATAAGATGGAAGGTATCTTGAAGTAGCTCAGAGCAGGTTGGAGGACATGTAGATCCTGATGGACCTTCCTCTATTAACCACAGGCATATTGAACTGAAGCATTGATGGGGAGTTTACCATACACCTAAGATCTCAACATAAATGACCTACACAGAAGATTTGCAAGATCAATTTACAGACAGCATGGAAATGTAAACAAACTGTGTACATTTAGGGAAAAATGTGACAAAATCTTAGATGAATTTGCATTCCAAAGATGGAAATACCTCTGTTCTGAATCCATTTTCTCCTCTCTCAACACAATATACATACAAATTGAGACATCTGTATGTGTGTGTGTGTGTGTGTGTGTGTGTGTGTGTGTGTGTGTGTGTGTGTGTGTGTGTGTGTGTGTGTGTGTGTGTGTGTGTGTGTGTGTGTGTGTGTGTGTGTGTGTGTGTGTGTGTGTGTGTGTGTGTGTGTGTGTGTGTGTGTGTGTTTGTGTGTGTGTGTGTGCTTGCGCCTGCCTGCCTGCGTGCGTGTGTGTGTGTGGACTATATGGATAGGCATCACACTATGAATAGATGTGCATGTGGTATTATCGTCCCGCCATCTCAACCTCCCTGCCTTCCTGTGGATATGAAGATATGAAGATATGAAGAGCCACACATATAACACAGTTGGTCACTTCCTGTTGTTTATTTTATAATGGGTTCCCTGTTGACAGACTAATGGATGAGTCCAGGAGACGGTGTCTCTCTGCCAGGCCAACAGCCCCTTTAATGGAGCCAGGCTGAGAACACACACCAGATGTGGTGAAATAAAGATAATAGTCTGCCAGCCTTCCACTCCTCTCGCCTCTCGCTTAAGTGCATCCATCTGATGACCCCCTGGACTTATCCTTTACTCAGACCTGGTGGAGAGGCGAAAGAGAAGAGAACTGAGTGCAGTTGTATTAAAGCAATTGCAAAGACCTAGACGAAGACAAATAGATGTTTTCTCTGTTGGTGAAGACATTGTACTGATTAATTTCTTCTACTTCAGTGACAAATCATAGGGCCCGAGGGACAAGACACGAAGGACTTTACATTCAAGACATTCATGTGTGGTGAATAGGCTCTTTGGGGCAGAAAATGCTTAATTTAAAAAAATGGACTTGATTAAAGGTAGACTCAGCGATATAATGTAGATGCAGAAAGTCAAAAGCGTAGAACGTTGAAGCGCAAGGCTTAACTTCTCCGCTGTTTTGGTCCTATGGCTACCACTCTGTACACAGTGTGAAGTGAACCCATGCACATGCAAAGATACTGTGTGTGAGCGATGTGTTGCATCTCGCTTATTTCAATATCTCCGGTCAGACTCCGGACTGGGGACCGGTCATATCTTCAATATCTCAGTCATTTTCCTGAGTCTACCTTTAAAAGGTTTCAAAGGTAACGTTCCTTTTATTAAATTCTTGAATTTGAATTCAATTTGAATTGAAGTAGTAAACAGGATACATAATTGCAATTCACATTTTAATTCATGTAAATACAATTGAATTCAGTGAAAATCTACATTAGTTGTAGTCTATACAAATATAAATATTGTATGTAAAACATATACATGAATATCAAATATTGTTGAAACTATTTATTTTCAGGACAAACTAAGAATGATCAAGGAAAACAAGGAAGACAAGGAAAACAAGGCGCAACGGCGTCTCTTCAACATCAGGGGACTGAAGAAATTTGTCACTTAAAACCCTCACAAACTTTTACAGATGCACAATTGAGAGCGTCCTGCCGGGCTGTATCATTGCCTGGTATGGCAACTGCACCTCCCACAACCGCAAGGCTGGGGTCTGCCCAACGCATCACTGGGGGCAAACTACCTGTCCTCCAGGACACCTACAGCACCCGATGTCACAGGAAGGCCAAAAAGATCATCAAAGACAACAACCACCCAAGCCACTGCCTGTTCACCCGCTATCATCCAGAAGGCGAGGTCAGTACAGATGCATCCAAGATAGCTGGGACCGAGAGACTGAAAAACAGCTTCAATCTCAAGGCCATCAGACTGTTAAACAGCCATCACTAGCACATACTTGAAATCATTGGCCACTTTAATAAAAAATAAAACTAGTCATTTTAATAATGCCCCTTTAATGTTTACATATCTTGTACTCATCTCATGTGTATGTACTGTATTCTATACTATCTATTGCATCTTAGCCTATGCTGTTCTGACATTGCTCATATTTATATTTATATTTTCCTATTCCATTCCTTACTTAGATTTGTGTGTATTAGTTATTTGTTGTGGAATTGTTAGATATTACTTGTTAGATATTGCTGCTCTGTCGGAACTAAACGCACAAGCATTTCGCTACGATCGTAATAGCATCTGCTAACTTTTGTGTATGCCACCATTATGGAGGCTATAACACAGTGTTAAGTACCTCAATGGACCGTAAAGGTAATCACTCTACAAACTATCACCACCGTGCCCTTAAGGAAATCACAAATATTAAGGACACATTAGAAACAGTGGATATTTAGAGACTAAAAGACCCCGACCTAGTGAGATGTACATGGAGGAGACTTAATCAAGCTAGTCGTCTTGACTACTTTCTTGTCTCTTTCATCAAAGGTAAAACAAAGTTTTAATAGGAGACAGAATGAGATCGGATCATCATCTAATTGGCATTCACATAACTCTTATACATTTTCCACGTGGACGGGGATATTGGAAATTTAATCAAAGTTTACTGGAGCACAACTTATTTTTAACTAAGACAAAAGAATATATAACTTAATTTGTCCAGTATAATATAGGTTCAGCAAATACTCTTATTGTTAGAGGTACCTTTAAATGTACCTTCAGAGGTCATTCAATTCAATATTCAATATTCATCAATAATAAAAAAGCAGCTAAAGAGAAGACTAACAAGGGACATCCATGAATGAATAGTACACATAGATAGCAATAAAAACAATACTACAGAGATACAAAATAAGTTAGAGGAAAAACAAAAAGAACTTTAGGTACTTATTCAAGAACCATCTAATGTAATCTATTACAAAAATAAAGCAAACTGGATGGAATATGGAGAAAAATTCACAAAATTCTTCCTAAATCTCCAATACAGAACGCAAATAAAAGTAATTTGCAGAAACTTGTTACTGAAGACGGAGTCATCTATGAGTCTCCGAATGATATTTTAAAAGAGGAAGCTAGTTATGTTCTCCTTTCGGTCCCATCCTCTCCCACTGAATGAAGATTACAGTAAGGGATTCTTTCCAGAACAACATAAAACATGGAAAATTAACAAATGTACAGAAAGATCAGTGCGAAGGCCAAATTACAGAGGAAGAACTTTTTGAAGCTATTAAATCCTTTCAGTCCAGGAAAACCCCAGGGCTTGACGGCATACCGGTAGAGGTATATTAAGTATTTTTTGATATACTAAAAGCTCCATTGTTAGATTGTTTTAACTACTCCCATAGAAATGGTTGTCTGTCAGTTACTCTACAGGAAGGTCTGATTTCTCTATTATTAAAACAAGACCCAGATGGCAAATATAAAGACCCAGTCTATCTAAAAAACTGGAGGCCCCTTACTCATCAATGTTGTGATGCAAAAATACTAGCGAAATGTACAGCACTTAGAATTAAAACATTGGAGATAATATACGACAACTACTAGAAATAATAGAACGTCATGAAATATCGAAGAAGCCAGGCCTGGTATTTATAGCAGATTTTAAAAAGGCATTTGATAAAGTAAGACTGGATTTTTGTCACGGCCGTTAAAAGAAGAGGACCAAGGTGCAGCGTGGTGAGTGTACATTTTCTCCGGACTGGAGACCGTTGCTGGGGACTCCGGACTGTAGACCGTCGCTAGGGGCTCCGGACTGGAGACCGTTGCTGGAGACTCCGGACTGTAGACCGTCGCTAGGGGCTCCGGACTGGAGACCGTCACTGGAGGCTCCGGACTGGAGACCGTCGCTGGAGACTCCGGACTGGAGACCGTCGCTGGAGACTCCGGACTGGAGACCGTCGCTGGAGACTCCGAACTGTAGACCGTCGCTAGGGGCTCCGGACTGGAGACCGTCACTGGAGGCTCCGGACTGGAGACCGTCGCTGGAGGCTCCGGACTAGGGACCGTTGCTGGAGACTCCGGACTGGAGGCAGTCGTTGTAGGCTTTGTGCCATGACTCCTCACTGGAGGCTTCACTGACTTTTTTGGAGTGGCCTCCCGGTCTTTAGTGCCAGCCGTGAACCTGTGTAAACCTGGGCCCTCTTTCTCGCTGCCTCCACCTTCCTCTCTGCTTCCAACTGCTCCCACGGCAGGCGATCCTTTCCCGCCAGGATCTCCTCCCATGTCCAGGATCCTTTGCCATTTAGGATGTCCTCCCATGTCCAGTCCTCCTGAACACGCTGCTCCCCCTTACCACGGCTACTTCTCAGAGAGTTTTGTATTGTCAAGAGGAGTTAAACAAGTGTGTCCGCTGTCACCACATCTATTCATTATGGCTATCAAAATGCTAGCAATTAAAATCAGATAACAATAACAACATTAGAGGATGAGAAATCCAAGGCTTAAAAACAAAGGTGTCCATGTATGTCCGATGACTCAAGATTTATACTACGTCCGCAAGGTAGATCCCTGTAATGTCTCATTGAAGATCTAGATAACTATTCTGTACTCTCTGGACTAAAACCAATCTATGTTAAGTGTACAATATCACGCATTGGATTAAAAAAAAGTACATCTTTTACATTACCCTGCAAAAATGGGCTGATGGTGATGTAGACATGGTATTCATATCACAAAATATATAAATAAGCTCTCCACAATGAATTTCAATTGAAAACTTAATAAAATAGACAAGATCCTACAACCATGGGGAGATAAATACCTGTCTATATATGGAAAAATTGCCCTGATTAACTCCTTATTCGTATCTCAGTTTACTCACTTACTTATGGCGCTGCCTACTCCTGATGATTAGTTTTTCAAATCATATGAGCAAAAAATATTTTGCTTTATCTGGGACGCTAAAACAGACTAAATAAAGCGTGCCTATCTACACTTGAAGTCGGAAGTTTACATACAACTTAACCAAAAACATTTAAACTCAGTTTTGGACAATTCCTAACATTTAATCCAAGTAAAAATTCCCTGTCTTAGGTCAGTTAGGATCACCACTATATTTTAACAATGTGAAATATCAGAATAAAAAGAGAATGATTTATCTCAGTTTTTATTTCATCAAATTCCCAGTGGGTCAGAAGTTTACATACACTCAATTAAAATTTGGTAGCATTGCCTTTAAATTGTTTACCTTGGGTCTAACGTTTTGGATAGCCTTCCACCAGCTTCGCACATTAAGTTGGGTTAATAATGGCCCATTCCTCCTGACAGAGCTGGTGTAACTGAGTCAGGACTGTAGGCCTCCTTGCTCGCACACGCTTTTTCAGTTCTGCCCACAAATGTTCTATAGGATTGAGGTCAGGGCTTTGTAATGGCCACTCCAATACCTTGACATTGTTGTCCTTAAGCCGTTTTTCCACAACTTGGTCATTGTTCATTTGGAAGACCCATTTGTGACCAAGCTTTAACTGATGTCTTGAGATGTTGCTTTAATATATCCACATAATTTTTCTCCTTCATGATGGCATCTATTTTGTGAAGTGCACCAGTCCCTCCTGCAGCAAAGCACCCCCACAACATGATCCTGCCACCCCTGTGCTTCACGGTTGGGATGATGTTCTTCGGCTTGCAAGCCTCCCTCTTTTTCCTCCAAACATAATGATGGTCATTATGGCCAAATGGTTCAAATCAAATCAAATCAAATGTATTTATATAGCCCTTCGTACATCAGCTGATATCTCAAAGTGCTGTACAGAAACCCAGACTAAAACCCCAAACAGCAAGCAATGCAGGTGTAGAAGCACGGTGGCTAGGAAAAACTCCCTGGAAAGGCCAAAACCTAGGAAGAAACCGAGAGAGGAACCAGGCTATGTGGGATGGCCAGTCCTCTTCTGGCTGTGCCGGGTGGAGATTATAACAGAACATGGCCAAGATGTTCAAATGTTCATAAATTACCAGCATGGTCAAATAATAATAATCACAGTAGTTTGTCGATGGTGCAGCAAGTCAGCACCTCAGGAGTAAATGTCAGTTGGCTTTTCATAGCCAATCATTAAGAGTATCTCTACCACTCCTGCTGTCTCTAGAGAGTTGAAAACAGCAGGTCTGGGACAGGTAGCACGTCCTGTGAACAGGTCAGGATTCCATAGCCGCAGGCAGAACAGTTGAAACTGGAGCAGCAGCACGGCCAGGTGGACTGGGGACAGCAAGGAGTCATCATGCCAGGTCATCCTGAGGCATGGTCCTAGGGCTCAGGTCCTCCGAGAGAAAGAGAGAAAGAGAGAATTAGAGAGAGCATACTTAAATTCACACAGGACACCGGATAAGACAGGAGAAGTACTCCAGATATAACAAACTGACCCTAGCCCCCCGACACAAACTACTGCAGCATAAATACTGGAGGCTGAGATAGGAGGGGTCAAGAGACACTGTGGCCCCATCCGATGATACCCCCGGACAGGGCCAAACAGGAAGAATATAACTCCACCCACTTTGCCAAAGCACAGCCCCCACACCACTAGAGGGATATCTTCAACCACAAACTTACCATCCTGAGACAAGGCCGAGTATAGCCCAACCGATCTCCGTATCGGCACAACCCAAGGGGGGGACGCCAACCCAGACAGGAAGATCACGTCAGTGACTCAACCCACTCAAGTGATGCACCCCTCCTAGGGATGGCATGATAGAGCACCAGTAAGCCAGTGACTCAGCACCTTCAATAGGGTTAGAGGCAGAGAATCGCAGTGGAGAGAGGGTAACCGGCCAGGCAGAGACAGCAAGGGCGGTTCGTTGCTCCAGAGCATTTCCATTCACCTTCACTCTCCTGGGACAGACTACACTAAATCATATGACCCACTGAAGAGATGAGTCTCTTAAAGACATAAAGGTTGAGACCGAGTCTGCGTCTCTCACATGGGTAGGCAGACCATTCCATAAAAATGGGAGAATAGGAGAAAGCCCTGCCTCCAGCTGTTTTCTTGGAAATTCTAGGGACAATTAGGAGGCCTGCGTCTTGTGACCGTAGCGTACGTGTAGGTATGTACGGCAGGACCAAATCAGATAGGTAGGAGCAAGCCCATGTAATGCTTTGTAGGTTAGCAGTAAAACCTTGAAATTAGCCCTTGCCTTAACAGGAGTTCTATTTTTGTTTCATCAGACCAGAGGACATTTCTCCAAAATGTATGCTCTTTGTGCCCATGTGCAGTGTAAACTGTAGTCTGGCTTTTTTATGGCTGGTTTGGAGCAGTGGCTTCTTCCTTGCTGAGCGGCCTTTCAGGTTATGTCGATATAGGACTCGTTTTACTGTGCGGTATGACAGCTGCGTGGTCCCATAGTGTTTATACTTGCATACTATTGTTTGTACAGATGAACGTGGTACCTTCAGGTGTTTGTAAATTGCTCCCAAGGGTGACCCAGACTTGTGGAGGTCTACAATTTTATTTTCTGAGGTCTTGGCTGATTTCTTTTGATTTTCCCATGATGCAAAAAGGAAAGAGGCACTGAGTTTGAAGGTATACCTTTAAATAAAGTCCACTGGTACACCTCAAATTTACTCAAATAATGTCAATTAGCCTATCAGAAGCTTATAAAGCCATGACATAATTTTCTGGAATTGTCCAAGCTATTTAAAGGCACAGTCAACTTCGTAAACTTCTGACCCACTGGGATTGTGATACAGTGAATTATAAGTGAAATAATCTGTCCGTAAACAATTGTTGGAAAAATTACTTGTGTCATGCATAAAGTAGATTTCCTAACCGACTTGCCAATCTATAGTTTGTTAACAAGAAATTTGTGGAGTGGTTGAAAAATTTGTGTTAATGATTCCAACCTAAGTGTATGTAAACTTCTGACTTCAACTGTATATAATAAAAATGAATTGGGTGGGTTGAGATGATTAAATATAAAAGCACTAAACGTCTCTCTCTAAAAGCTTCACTTACTCAAAAGTTTTACTTGAACCCTAAATGGTTCTCAAGTAGATACGATCATCCATTGTTTTAAAATAGCCTTTTTGCCTTTGTGCAGATTGCCATGTCTCATTTTTGATTAATTCATTTTTTAAATTTTATTTTTTATTTATTTCACCTTTATTTAACCAGGTAGGCCAGTTGAGAACAAGTTCTCATTTACAACTGTGATCTGGCGAAGATAAAGCAAAGCAGTGCGACACATACAACAACACAGAGTTACACATGCAATAAACAAACGTACAGTAAATAACACAATAGAAAAATCTATATACAGTGTGTGCAAATGAAGTAAGATTAGGGAGGTAAGGCAATAAATAGGCCATAGTGGTGAAATAATTACAATTTAGCAATTTACACTGGAGTGCTAAATGTGAAGGAGATGAATGTGCAAGTATAGATACCGGGTGCAAAGGAGCAAAAAAACATTATAACAATATGAGGATGAGGTAGTTCGGTGGGCTATACCCCCCACAGCTATATATGCTGTGGGGGGTACAGAGCTGTTGACCGGGGTAGGGGTAGCCAGGTGGAAAGCATGGCCAGCCTTAGAAAAATTCTTATTGAAATTCTTGATTATCGTAGATTCATCGGTGGTGACAGTGTTTCCTAGCCTCAGTGCAGTGGGGAGCTGGGAGGAGGTGCTCTTATTCTCCATGAACTTTACAGTGTCCCAGAACTTTTTGGAGTTTGTGCTACAGGATGAAAATGTCTGTTTTTAAAGCTAGCCTTTGCTTTCCTAACTGCCTGTGTATATTAGTTTCTAATGTCCCTGAAAAGTTGCATATCACGGGGGCTATTCGAAAGCTAATGCAGTACGCCACAGGATGTTTTTGTGCTGGTCAAGGGCAGTCAGGTCTGGAGTGAATCAAGGGCCACATCTGTTCTTAGTTCTAATTTATTTGAATGGGGCATGCTTATTTAAGATGGTGAGGAAAGCACTTTTAAAGAATAACCAGACATCCTCTCCTGACGCAATGGTGTCATTATCCTTCCAGGATACCCGGGAATAGTTGAAAATAAGAATTAGTTCTTAACTGACTTGCCTAGTTAAATAAAGGTAAAATAAAAAATACAAATCGGGGGTGGAAATTTCCGAATTTTTGGTGGCCTTCCTAAACCAGGATTCAGACACGGCTAGGACATCAGGGTTGGCGGAGTGTGCTAAAGCAGTGAATAAAACAAACTTAGGAAGGAGGCTTCTGATGTTAACATGCATGAAACCAAGGCTTTACGGTTACAGAAGTCAACAAATGATAGTGCCTGTGGAATAGGAGTGGAACTGGCGGCTACAGGGCCTGGGTTAACCTCGACATCACGAGATGAACAGAGGAGGAGTAGGATAAGGGTACGTCTAAATGTTATAAGGACTGGTCGTCTAGTGCTTTTGGGACCGAGAATAAAAGGAGCAGATTTCTGGGAATGGTGGAATAGATTCTGGGTATAATGGACAGACAATGGTTTGATAGGATGTGAGAACAGTGGAGGTAAACCTAGGCGTTGAGTGACGATGAGAGAGGTTTGGTCTCTGGAGGCACCAGTTAAGCCAGGTGAGGTCTCCGCATGTGTGTGGGGTGGGACAAAAGAGCTATCTACGGCATGTTTAGCGGGACTGGGGGCTCTACAGTGATATAAAACAATAAAAACTAGCCAAGCCAGCAGTAGACAAGGCATATTGACATTAGAGAGAGGCGAAAAGCAATCACAGGTGTTGATCAGGAGAGCTAAGACAACAACGGGTAAATGGCGATGAATGGGCAGAGCGGGTCAGTTAGGTAAATACAGGACCATGTGTTTCTTGGCTGGGGCCGACAGGTAAACAAAATGAGGTACCATGTTATTGAAACAGTCCAGGGGGCAATGATACTTTTTTTCAAAGTATCTCTCTTTTTCAAACAAGCCTTGCAGAGCAGCCTACAATTTCAATTTCATCCCCCTGAAAAGATAGAACAAATATTACAACAAATATTATGGCTGAACTCAAATGTGCTGGTTGATAAAATACCTGTATTTATGTTAAAGATGTTTGAAAAGGGTATCTCGTTCTTAAATTATATTGTAAATTGGAATGGTAGAGTTATGTCCTTCATGGAGTTGTCAGAATTGTATGGGAAGGTCTGCTCGGTCCAAGAGTACAACTAATTGATTACAGCATTACCCCAGGCAGGTGGAAGTGGGAGGAGGTAGGGAACTGGTCTGTCTGCCCAATATAAATCATCAAAACTGGCGGAGGAATAAAAATAGCATAAATAGGAAAGTTTACCAGTTTCATTTGAGGACCAGGATGTTGACAACTGTGCCATACAGATTGCAAAATAGTTGGGAAGAGATTTTTGATGTACTGATTCCATGGTACAGAGTGTATGAGTTGATATATAAAACAACGCAAGATTCAAGACTTCGTGCTTTTCAGCTAAAATTATTATATAGAATTCTTGCCACTAACAAAATGTTGAATATTTGAGGCGTAAAATCACTGATTCTCTGCAGATTTTGTTGTGAGGATACAGAATCAATAGACCATCTATTTTGTATTGCCCTCAGGGAGCCTCTTTCTGGTCTCAGGTTCAAAATAATTGACCCTAGGAATAGTACTGTTAGGAGATCTGGAGAGACTGGGTCAGTCAATTACTTATACACTAACACTCTTAGTAAAAATATTTATCTTCAACTCGCCATCTGTGGATTCTATTCGATTAGATAGATTGAAATTGTAGGCATATTTTTTTTTACAGCTATTGCCGGTTCGCCTGAGGCTGATGCCGTGCAGGTGTTTGTACACATGCACATACACACACTCTCATTCAAATAAACACATACAAGAACACACACACATGCACACGAACATATTCAGTTGGCATTGCTGTTATGATTTTAGTTGTCCTTGATGTCCTTCATTTTTTATACATTTAAAAAATATGTATATATTTATAAATGTTTTGCTTTGTTGTTTGCTGTTTTCTTCTGTCTTTTTTCTCTTTAGTTCATTCTCTTGGATGTTGGTGCATTAGGGGGTTCTTGGGGGTGGGGAATGGAATTAATGTATTAATTCATTAATTGTATTTTTTAAATGTATTTATTCTTGGGGGGGGGACTGTGGGAGTCTCGAATGGTTCACGTTTTATGGCCTGGAGAGAGATCTATCAACGTGCCCTTGAGCAGGGCATTGACCCTGGATGTATCTGTGTCGCTCTGAATGGGAGTCTGTTTCTGGGGGGTTTATCTAGTGTTTAAATTTCTAGATTGGTGGTTTGTTGTGGTTCCCAATTAGAGGCAGCTGGTAATCGTTGCCTCTAAATGGGGATCATATTTAGGTAGGCTTTTGGGATATTGATTGTTTGTTAGTGTGTTTGGGCACTACGTCCTCACGGTCTTTGTAAGTTTTGTTATTGTGGTTTTGTTAGTTTCACATAAATAAATATATGGAAATATATTCACGCTGCGCCTTGGTCCGCTCATTTCCAAGATCGTGACAGAATATCCCACCAACAAAGGACCAAGCAGAGTGAAAATGAGGTAAGGAAGTTTTGGACTTGGGAGGACATGAGAGGACACCAGACCCTTCCTTGGTGGGAGTTTAGGTCAGAGCGTGACTGGGGGGTTATCTAGTTTTTAGATTTCTACGTTGGTGGTTTGTGTGGTTCCCAATTAGAGGCAGCTGGTAATTGTTGTCTCTAATTGGGGATCATATTTAGGTAGGCTTTTCCCCCACCTGTTTCAGTTGGATATATTTTTTATTTTTATTTCACCTTTATTGAACCAGGTAGGCTAGTTGAGAACAAGTTCTCATTTGCAACTGCGACCTGGCCAAGATAAAGCAAAGCAGTGTGACACAGACAACAACACAGTTACACATGGAGTAAACAATACACAAGCCAATAACACAATATACAAGTTAATGACACAGTAGAAAAAAACGAAGTCTATACACAATGTGTGCAAAAGGCATGAGAAGGTAGGCAATAAGTAGGCCATAGGAGCGAATAATTACAATTTAGCAAATTAACACTGGAGTGATGAATGAGCAGATGATGATGTGCAAGTAGATATACTGGTGTGCAAAAGAGCAGAAAAGTAAATAAAATATAAACAGTACTGGGTGAGGTAGATAGATTGGGTGGGCTATTTACAGATGGACTATGTACAGCTGCAGCGATCGGTTAGCTGCTCAGATAGCAGATGTTTAAAGTTGGTGAGGGAAATAAAAGTCTCCAACTTCAGCGATTTTTGCAATTCGTTCCAGCCACTGGCAGCAGAGAACTGGACGGAAAAGCGGCAAAATGAGGTGTTGGCTTTAGGGATGATCAGTGAGATATATGTGCTGGAGCGCATGCTACGGATGGGTGTTGTTATCATGACCAGTGAACTGAGATAAGGCAGAGCTTTACCTAGCATAGACTTATAGATAACCTGGAGCCAGTGGGTCCGGCGACTAATATGTAGCGAGGGCCAGCCGACTAGAGCATACAGGTAGCAGTGGTGGGTGGTATAAGGTGATTTGGTAACAAAACGGATGGCACTGTGATAGACTGCATCCAGTTTGCTGAGTAGAGTGTTGGAAGCTATTTTGTAGATGACATCGCCGAAGTCGAGGATCAGTAGGATGGTCAGTTTTACGAGAGTAAGTTTGGCTGGGTGAGTGAAGAAGGCTTTGTTGCGAAATAGAAAGCCATTTCTAGATTTTATTTTGGATTTGAGATGTTTAATATGAGTCTGGAAGGAGAGTTTACAGTCTAGCCAGACACCTAGGTATTTTTAGTTGTCCACATATTCTAGGTCAGAACCGTCCAGGGTGGTGATGCTAGACGGGTGAGTGTGGGCAGCGAACGGTTGAAAAGCAAGCATTTGGTTTTACTAGCGTTTAAGAGCAGTTGGAAGCCACGGAAGGAGTGTTGTATGGCATTGAAGCTTGTTTGGAGGTTCGTTAGCACAGTGTCCAAAGAAGGGCCAGAAGTATACAGAATGGAGTCGTCTGAGCAGAGGTGGATCAGGGAATCGCCATCAGCAAGAGCGACATCATTGATATATACAGAGAAAAGAGTCAGCCTGAGAATTGAACCCTGTGGTACCCCCATAGAGACTGTCAGAGGTCCGGACAACATAGCCCTCCGATTTGACACACTGATCTCTGTCTGCAAAGTAGTTGGTGAACCAGGCGAGGCAGTCATTAGAAAAACCAAGCCTATTGAGTATGCCGATAAGAATACGGATGATTAACAGAGTCGAATTCCTTGGCCAGGTCGATGAAGATGGCTCCACAGTACTGACTTTTATCGATTGCGGATATGATATCGTTTAGTACCTTGAGCGTGGCTGAGGTGCACCCGTGCCTGGCTAGGAAGCTGGATTGCAGAGCGGAGAAGGTACGGTGGGATTCGAAATGGTCAGTGATCTGTTATTAACTTGGCTTTCGAATACTTTAGATAGGCAGGGAAGGATGGATTTAGGTCTGTAACAGTTTGGGTATAGGGTGTCACCCCCTTTGAAGAGGGGGTTGACCGTGGCAGCTTTCCAATCTTTAGGGATCTCGGACGATTCGAAAGAGAGGTTGAACAGGCTGGTAATAGCGGTTGCAACAACGGGAAGGATAGTTTTAGAAAGAGTGGGTCCAGATAGTCTAGCCCAGCTGATTTGTACGGGTCCAGGTTTTGCAGCTCTTTCAGAACATCTGCTGTCTAGATTTGGGTGAAGAAGAAGCTGGGGAGGCTTGGGCGAGTAGCTGCGGGGGAGGCAGGGCTGTTGGCCGCGGTTGGAGTAGCCAGGAGGAAGGCATGGCCAGCCGTTGAGAAATGCTGGTCGATTAGAAAAGCCTGCCTTCAGAAGTGTTTTAGGGAGCGTTTGACAGAGATGAGTTGTGGTCGTTTGACCGCGGACCCATAGCGGATACAGGCAATGAGGCAGTGATCGCTGAGATCCTGATGGAAAACAGCGGAGGTGTATTTGGAGGGCAAGTTAGTCAGGAGGGTGCCCATGTTTACAGATTTAGGGTTGTTCCTGGTGGGTTCCTTGATGATTTGTGTGAGATTGAGGGCATCTAGCTTAAATTGTAGGATTACAGGAGTGTTAAACATATCCCAGTTTAGGTCACCTAACAGAACCAACTCTGAAGCTAGATGGGGGTGATCAATTCAAAAATGGTGTCCAGGTTACAGCTGGGAGCGGAGGGGGGTCGATAGCAGGCAGAAACAGATAGAGGCTTACTTCTGGAGAAGTTAATTTCTAAAATTAGAAGTTCAAACTGTTTGGGTATAGACCTGGAAAGTATGACAGAAAGTATGACAGAACTTTGCAGGCTATCTCTGGATTGTTTGATAGTGGATTGTGTGTTAGTGTGTTTGGGCACTACGTCCTCACGGTCTTTGTAAGTTTTGTTATTTTGGTTTTGTTAGTTTCACTTAAATAAATATGAACATACAGAACATTTTGTGTTGACTCTTTTGACTATGATTTTGGTAGCTTTTGTTAGTGCTGTGTGCAGGATTAGATTTCCCAGTTTGAAGTCTCAAGGATTATGTGGCACATGTGTTTGTGTTGGGGCTAGGCGAGTGGCTAACGTTTGCTATGGTTTGTAGCTTTGGTAAATCAGGTAGTGTTAGTGCTAGGCTTGTGGCTAACTGTGGCTATGGTGTGTAGCTTTCGTGCATGGCATGCTGGTTTGGTTTTCGCCTGGTAGGAGTGGTTGTCTCTGGGGCTTTGAGTGTGTGCATGTGCAGTTTTGGTTAGTTAGTTGTGAGCTAGTGACTAACTGACTTTCATCAGTCGATTTATTGGTTCGGTTTGGTGTACTGATTTTGACTACGGGGCCATTTGAGCCAGCAGTGTTTTGAGCAGAGGAAAATGATAGTTAGGGTTTTCTCAAGCAATTGAGGGATCAGTTATGTCAGGTGGCAGAAATGCTAGAGGTTGAAATAGCAGAGGAGTTGAGCAAGTTAGAGGTTGCAATGCAGTTATCAGAGAAGTGGAATGAGCTCTTGCCCCCCGGTTCTGGTGGATAGCAGTCAGGAGGAAGACATCCCACTGGGCACAGACGTCAGTTCGTCTTGTTTTGATTTACATTTGGTTGATATGTCAACTAACAGGAAAAGCCAACTGGCATTTGTTCCTGAGACGCTGACCTGTAGCACCCGCTATAACCACTGAGATTATTATTTGACTCCACTGGTCATCTATGAATGTTTGAACATCTTGAAGAATGATCTGGACTTAATGTTGATTCTCAGAGCCTGGTTGATTCTCAGAGTCTGGTTACTCTCTAGGTTTCTTCCTAGGTTCCTGTCTTACTAGGGAGTTTTTCCTAGCCACTGTGCTTCTCAATCTGCATTGCTTGCTCCATGGGGTTTTAGGCTGGGTTTCTCTATAAGCACTGCTGATGTAAAAAAGGGCTTTATAAATACATTTTAGTGAGTGAATTAAATATGAAATTAACAAAAAATGTCACCATGTCATTGGATTTAGGTTAAAAGACAGACAGACAGACAGACAGACAGACAGACAGACAGACAGACAGACAGACAGACAGACAGACAGACAGACAGACAGACAGACAGACAGACAGACAGACAGACAGACAGACAGACAGACAGACAGACAGACATGGATCCTTTTCTCAGACCTGCTGGAGAGGGGGAGGAGAAGAGAGCTACGTTCACTGATGCCCTTGTATAAGGCTGTTGGTGAAGAAATTGTACTGATTCATTTATTCTACTTCAGTGACCAATCATAGGGCACGAGGGACAAGACGCTAAGGACTTAATGGCTTATAACATTCAAGCTTGTGGTGAATATGCTCTTCAGGACAGAAAATGCTTCATTTAAAATAATGGATTGATTAAAGGGTTTCAGAGATAATGCTCCTTTTGCTGTTTTGAGGGATGTGTTTCATACAGTAGTGTGACCAGAGAGAGAGAGAGGGAGCGAGAGAGAGATATATAGAGAGAGCGAGAGAGAGAGATTGAAAGAGAGAGCAAAAGAGAGGGAAACTAAACAACAGACTGAAAAAGTGAGAAATAGATAGGGAGTTAGTTAAACACGTGGACACGCCACAAAAGTGCAAACAATATTTGCCGGTTGTTAATTCACAGTCCAGAGCAGATAAACAAAACATTTGTCCTCTAAAATGTCAGACTTCGTGAGATTGAGCAGCTCTGAAATTCAGCAGCCAAACAAACAAGAGCTTCCTCCCTCCATGTATCTCTAATTCCTTCATCCATAGCAATCAAAATCATTATGAATAATTCAGTTGACAAACAACTCACACATAACAATTTAATGAGTTCCTCTCCCCTCTCCTCAGCAGGCTCTGATATACTGTTAGCTGCCCAGGGTGGAGATATACAGTATTTGCATCTCTTGGAGAAACATTAACAAGAAGTCCACTTCAACAATAATGAGTAACATTATTTTTTATGTTCAGTCAGACCCCTGCCACAGGTTGACCGTTTAACTTTACTGTGCAGGATATCCGCAGCACACCTGAAACCATAACCATGACAACGTAATAATAATAAATGCATAATAAACGTATGTGTAACCACTTGGCTAGTGTGAATGCGGGTTGACCTGGAAGTGCTAAAGCATTGTATGATGAGCAACATCCAGTAAGATACAGTATATGCAAGCATATAGGCAATTTACAACATATCTGTTGATGCCTTATGTCAAATAAATGTTCATAAAGCTATGTTAATAATCAAGCTTTAATGATGCACAATAAAGTAGTTGTGTATTATATAATTCAACTACACATAGGATTTTAAAGGGTTTATATATGTATTATATCATGTTTTGGTTCCTGTTTCACACATGATCAAGTCACGAGATCAAGGTCTTCCTTTTCCCTGAATGACAATGAAAACACCTGCATACTTTATTACAACACCATACACATTCTATATGATTAACCTCCCATCAAGAAGGTCCACAGCTGTCTGAACACATGCTCTGAGTCATTATGGCAATGCTATTTACTCATCTCTGCCCAGGCTCCACACACACACACACACACACACACACACACATTGATGGCACATAACACTAATCCATCATAGCTGTGGTGAATTATTACGTCATAGATACGGACGGAGTGGGTGGAAACCTGTGCAAAAATTATGACTGGAAAGACTATCATTTTGCAATGCATTCTGTTATTCCCCTGAACAAACTGCACATTTACTTGCAATGTATGAGAGTGATTGCCAGCCAACTTGGTAAACAAAGTATGAGGAAAACTGGGACTGACCCTCCATAGTATCCACACTCAGCAAAGCCATGCCAGAGGCTTTGAACTAACATGGGCTGTATAATTCTGTATGGTGAGAGAAGAGAACACTGAGTCAAGGTCTATTGTACCTTCTTAATTTTGCAGCAGGGCAACTTCAAGTTAATGTCTACATGGGAATGGAGTACGAGCGACACTGCAGAATGTTCCAACATCATTACCACGACAATAACAATCCCCCAAATTAAGGGAAAAATGATTTAACAATGGGTAATTGTCACCTGCGCTACTGCGAACATGTCTCCAAATGAGGTGTCAGTGCTCAGAATGGAACCTTTTCCATCCTTCTTTTCTTTCCTAACAGTGCTCCTATTGGACTTGATTCATTATCACCAACCCTTGTCTCTGTGCTTGGTGTCAGCAATAGAACTGTTCTGAATCATAGGGGTGGGTGAAGAGAACAGAAGGGACAGGAAGAGAAGAGAAGAGAAAATGAGAGGGGAGAATAGAAGAGAAGAGGAGAGGGGAGAAGAAGAGAAGAAGAAAATAAAAGAATAGAGGAGAAGAGAAAATGAGATGGGAGAATAGAGGAGAAGAAGAGAAGAAGAAAATAAAAGAAGAGAGGAGAAGAGAAGAGGAATAATCAAAGGTTGTGTAACTCCCCAAGAGCCTCCCGCTGTCCCTGGAACTAACACATAACAGATAGTCTTCAGTATGGTGAGAACAGAACACATAAGAGACCTGCAGTGGGTCCAATCCTTTCGATCCAATCCTCTCCATTACTCTCCTTCTCTGCTGAGAAAGACATTGGGGGTTCATCAAAGCAGTTCAGCCGGTCTCTGTGTCCAGATGTGTACTGTAATTATGTTTGATGCTAACGTCTTCATGCATGAAAGTCATAATGTGGAAGGGTCAACCGAAAAGAGAAAACACATTACCTAACAATGACAAAGTAATGTGATAACTATACCTGAACTAGTAGGACAGCAATTAGCCAAGCCAATCCTGAGGGGCTAACCTTGAGCCACCGTGTTTGATAGACAATGGTAAACATCATTATTCAGCCAATCAGGTATCCCCTAAAGTAATGTATTAAATTAGAAGGTAATTGCTTATGTAAACTAAGCCTAATTGAATATAATGGCCCAGCTTTATTTAGCATTTAATTTAACATGGCTGTTTAAGCAGAAGTCTACAGCGGCTGAGCTGTGAAGATGCAGTAGAGCTTGGTGCAGTCTTCTAATGTCTTATATTGTTTGGTCTGCTCATTTATGTCGGAGGTAGTGTCGAGAAGTAATATTGAATATATACATACACTACCGATCAAAAGTTTGAGGTCACTTAGAAATGTCTTTGTTTTTGAAAGAAAAGCTCCTTTTTTGTCCTTTAAAATAACATCAAATTGATCAGAAATACAGTGTAGACATTGTTAATGTTGTAAATGACTATTGAAGCTGGAAACGACTGATTTCTTTAATGGAATATCTACATATGCATACAGAGGCCCATTATCACTCCTGTGTTCCAATGGCACGTTGTGTTAGCTAATCCAAGTTAATCATTTTAAAAGGCTAATTTATCATTAGAAAGCCCTTTTGCAATTATGTAAGCACAGCTGAAAACTGTTGTTCTGCTTAAAGAACCAATACAAATAGCCTTCTTTAGACTCGTTGAGTATCTGGAGCATCAGCATTTGTGGGTTTGACTACAGGCTGAAAAATGGCCAGAAACAAAGACCTTTCTTCTGAAACTCATCAGTCTATTCTTGTTCTGAGAAATTAAGGCTATTCCATGTGAGAAATTTCCAAGAAACTGAAGATCTCGTACAACGCTGTGTACTATTCCCTTCACAGAACAGCGCAAACGGGCTCTAAACAGAATAGAAAGAGGAGTGGGAGGCCCCGGTACACAACTGAGCAAGAGGACAAGTAAATTGGAGTGTCTAGTTTGGGAAACAGATGCCTCACAATTCCTCATCTGGCAGCTTCATTAAATAGTACCCACAAAACACCAGTCTCAACGTCAACAGTGTAGAGGTGACTCCGGGATGCTGGCCAAAAAAAATAAAATATTAAGATGGGCAAAAGAACACAGACACTGGACAGAGGAACTCTGCCTAGATGGCCAGCATCCCGGAGTCGCCTCTTCACTGTTGACGTTGAGACTGGTGTTTTGCGGGTACTATCCCGCGCTTAGGTGGCAAGGGTAGGTAACAACACATCTGCCACGCAGATCCTCAACACAGGGGCCCCTCAGGGTGTGTGCTCAGTCCCCTCCTGTACTCCCTATTCACTCATGACTGCATGGCCAGGCATGACTCCAACACCATCATTTGTTTGCTGATGACACAACAGTGTTAGGCCTTATCACCGACAACGATGAGACAGCCTATAGGGAGGAGGTCAGAGACCTGACCATGTGGTGCAAGGACAACAACCTCTCCCTCAACGTGATCAAGACAAAGGAGATGATTGTGGACAACAGGAACAGGAGGACCGAACACGCCCCCATTCTCATCGACGGGGCTTCAGGTAATCTTTTATATCAAAAGTTAAAGGGTGACATCAAAATTATTCGGAAAAGTCTTTAAAGCATTGAATGAAAAAAGAAAAAAGCTTTTGAGTCTTGTTTCAATGCTGACCTCGTGTAGGCTTGGCCCTAATGTATGTGCTCTCTGTCACCTCTGGGTCTGCATGGCAAATGGCCCAAGGCAATGCTCAAGGACCATCCAGCGGACTGACTACTTGAATGTGTGATAGAATTATATATTGCAGTCATGTTTGTTATCTATTTTATACTTGTCACCTGAGGAGAACTCAGATGCTATCTAATGTATACGGATGTATGATCTCTGTGGTAACTTGCACCCGTACAGGGTGAACTGTAAACTACTGTATATGGATGTATGATCTCTGTGGTAACTTGTACCTGTGCAGGGTGAACTGTAAACTACTGTATGTAAAGGAGTTTTATTGTCTTTAGGAATTCCTCATACCATCAAACCATCCTCATACCATCAAACCATCATACCAAAAAAGTATAATTTCAAGACAGACACTGAGAAAAGACACCCTGAATGGTAAGGCCCCCATCAGTCCCTTGTCCTCTTGACTCACTTATAAGGTTTGCTCTTGTATGTCCTGTATGACATTGACTCTATTGCCTCTTGACAACATATTATTTGTTTCCTATCTTTCTTCATCTGTGGTCATTGCAATGCAATCAGAACAATCAGAATTTCACACTGTATTCATAGATATTCCTCTCTCCACAAACACTCCAAAGCTCCATAACTCAGGGAACTCACATACAGGGAATCATTTCCCAAAACCATCTAGGATGCACTTCCCCTGTTATTATTGTCAAGTCACGGCATTGCCTGTTGACGAGACTCACTCAGTCGTATGGGAACTGGTCCATACAGATAACAAAAAATAAACACTGCATTTCCAGAACGAAGACACTCAAATGGAGAACCAACCATGCATGTTGTGTTGCTACCCAACTTTTCATGTACAGATGGACTAAGTGGAATTTTGGAGTACTTCGAACAGGTCAAAGAACAGCGGGCAGGTTTTCCTATTTGTTACTTGTGAAGGGTGTTATTGAAACTCCGGCAGAGATGGATAAAGAGGACAGTCGGGGAAACACGTTATCAGTATTTATAATAGAAAGTACATTCCCTGCCCGGAGATGAACACACAGATGCATCCATAATTGATCTGGGGAGTTAGGGGTCCTGTGTGGCGGGCCCTCCTATTCACCACCTCTTGTAATGTGATGATGGATGCTCCGCTGAAGCCAGAGATAACACGAAATCATCCAGAGAGGAAAGACAGAGATCTGGGAGAGGGAGATCAGCTACTGTAGACAGTGCGAAGAAGCAGCAACAATGATAAGGAAATAGCTTCATTTCTCAGAAAATCCTAAACAATAAGAGGCTTGCAGAGGGAGAGCAGGTCTCCCAGCTCTGGTAAGCAGTCCTTCACAGAGTGGGGTGGGCTCTCCATTGTATCAGCAGTGAAGGGGTTCCATAAAGGTCCCAAAGTGTTCCCCAAATGGAAGGCTTCAAAGCAAGACGTCCCCATATGAAGGCCTCAATGATATTAGATTGATGATGAGCATAATAAGGAATGGAATGGTGAGAGGGATTTCGATGAGAAACAACAAAGAAGGAATTCTGGACACACAAAGAGAGGTCTCCGCAGTCTGCACGTGTGCCATGTCTCACACCCGGCCATAGCAAAAGCCTGACTGCAAACAAACAAAACACTCCAAGCTCATCCATGAGATTTACCGTCAAAATCCACCTGACAAAGTCTTCATACAGCTTCCAGTCCCAGCACAGTTCAGAGATCACAGCAGACCATTGATACCACAGCCAGATATTACACGTACCTGTTTGTTCCCAACAGAAAGCTTCCAGTCCCAGCACAGTTCAGAGGTCACAGCAGACCATTGATACCACAGCCAGATATTACACGTACCTGTTTGTTCCCAACAGAAAGCTTCCAGTCCCAGCACAGTTCAGAGGTCACAGCAGACCATTGATACCACAGCCAGATATTACACGTACCTGTTTGTTCCCAACAGAAAGCTTCCAGTCCCAGCACAGTTCAGAGGTCACAGCAGACCATTGATACCACAGCCAGATATTACACGTACCTGTTTGTTCCCAACAGAAAGCTTCCAGTCCCAGCACAGTTCAGAGGTCACAGCAGACCATTGATACTACAGCCAGATATTACACGTACCTGTTTGTTCCCAACAGAAAGCTTCCAGTCCCAGCACAGTTCAGAGATCACAGCAGACCATTGATACTACAGACAGATATTACACGTACCTGTTTGTTCCCAACAGAAAGCTTCCAGTCCCAGCACAGTTCAGAGGTCACAGCAGACCATTGATACCACAGCCAGATATTACACGTACCTGTTTGTTCCCAACAGAAAGCTTCCAGTCCCAGCACAGTTCAGAGGTCACAGCAGACCATTGATACTACAGCCAGATATTACACGTACCTGTTTGTTCCCAACAGAAAGCTTCCAGTCCCAGCACAGTTCAGAGATCACAGCAGACCATTGATACCACAGACAGATATTACACGTACCTGTTTGTTCCCAACAGAAAGCTTCCAGTCCCAGCACAGTTCAGAGATCACAGCAGACCATTGATACTACAGCCAGATATTACACGTACCTGTTTGTTCCCAACAGAAAGCTTCCAGTCCCAGCACAGTTCAGAGATCACAGCAGACCATTGATACCACAGACAGATATTACACGTACCTGTTTGTTCCCAACAGAAAGCTTCCAGTCCCAGCACAGTTCAGAGGTCACAGCAGACCATTGATACTACAGACAGATATTACACGTACCTGTTTGTTCCCAACAGAAAGCTTCCAGTCCCAGCACAGTTCAGAGATCACAGCAGACCATTGATACTACAGCCAGATATTACACGTACCTGTTTGTTCCCAACAGAAAGCTTTCCCACACAGAAGCAGACCATTGATACCACAGACAGTCCCAGCACAGTTCACAGTTCAGATCACAGCAGACCATTGATACCACAGACAGATATTACACGTACCTGTTTGTTCCCAACAGAAAGCTTCCAGTCCCAGCACAGTTCAGAGATCACAGCAGACCATTGATACCACAGACAGATATTACACGTACCTGTTTGTTCCCAACAGAAAGCTTCCAGTCCCAGCACAGTTCAGAGGTCACAGCAGACCATTGATACCACAGACAGATATTACACGTACCTGTTTGTTCCCAACAGAAAGCTTCCAGTCCCAGCACAGTTCAGAGATCACAGCAGACCATTGATACCACAGCCAGATATTACACGTACCTGTTTGTTCCCAACAGAAAGCTTCCAGTCCCAGCACAGTTCAGAGATCACAGCAGACCATTGATACCACAGACAGATATTACACGTACCTGTTTGTTCCCAACAGAAAGCTTCCAGTCCCAGCACAGTTCAGAGATCACAGCAGACCATTGATACCACAGACAGATATTACACGTACCTGTTTGTTCCCAACAGAAAGCTTCCAGTCCCAGCACAGTTCAGAGATCACAGCAGACCATTGATACTACAGCCAGATATTACACGTACCTGTTTGTTCCCAACAGAAAGCTTCCAGTCCCAGCACAGTTCAGAGATCACAGCAGACCATTGATACTACAGCCAGATATTACACGTACCTGTTTGTTCCCAACAGAAAGCTCTACAGATGGTAGAAGGATTTACACACAATCCCTAATGGGATTTAGGGGAAGGATCAGACTCCAGAAACACAGGAAGCGTTGACCTTGTCAGTTGGTGCAAAGTCTTAGTATGGCTGCTAGGTAAACTGCCACCACAAAACATCTAACACTTTTTGGTCTAATTCCTTGTTAAGTCCTGTGTTTCTCTGGCATGAATTATTTATCACAGATAGAATTTGGAAACAGAAAATGAAAAACCAAAAGTAAAACCACAAGGGACAAAAAGTACACTGTATGACCCGTCTCTGTTGAAAGGCCTAAAGCCGTTATCTGAGACAAAATGCCCTTGGTTTATATCCTCTCCTCAAAACCCCCTTTAACCTCTATGTTTCTTTATAGCTGGTGTGTATATACACAATTGAAAGAAATGGATTCCTACTCAGAGCGCCCGGGGCTGGGCAGAAAAATAAACTTGTGTATCAGTGCCTAGCAGAAAGGAGAGACGAAGCAAGACGGAGAGAAGACCAGAGCCCAGCTGTTCTGTCTGTCGCTGCTCTTTAGCCGTTCCATTAAGAAGCCATTCATCAGATAATGCATTCCCAGGATGCACAGCTTTCCCTTTCGCCAGAGTTCCAGTGACTGTGAATTCATCCCGTGGGGGGCGTCGCTAATTGAAACGTCATTATGGCTCCACACTTACATGGCAAAGCGCATTGTTAAAGGAGCCGGATTATGTATGCAACCCACATACTGGAGGATACCAGTCAAGATGAAGTGAGGACTTGAAATGCAGATACTCAGGGAATATGAGGGGGCTAGTAAGGTTATTGCAGCAGGCATCTTTATGGTCTTTTTGACCATTGTTTACTTCATATTTTCCAGAATTTAATTTGGCAGTCCTTGACGCAATTCAAAAAGCTAACACAGGCTTGGTGTGTAACACCGATTTTATGATCAGTTTGACAAACAAATCGTGCCCAGTGATCGTTCCCTGTGGCATGCTGTTGTTACAAACAAGCTGCTTCTCCACTTTAGTGGTCAGTGCTGTAAAATGTGAATGGCCCTGAAAAGAAGCAAGTTGTAAATAATGACTTTGTGAGTGTGAGGATGTGTAAAAAATAGTATGCAACATTCTAATCAAAGCTAGGGAAGCAGACGGACCTTGAAGAAATGTAATCCTGGTCTGCATGCACTTTTAAGAGCCTTAAGAGCGACTAAACCAACTTGTATGGTTAAAAACGGCCTATGTGGCATCAATACGTCAGAAACATTTATTCTAGTGTCAAAATGTAATGCAAAGTGTAAATAGGACATTTTTTGTCATAAATTCAGTATATATCAGAATTGGTCTGCCTGTCTAAACGCATCCTACCTGGCAGTCTAATCATAATTGTCAGTAATCAAATAAACCAGTGCACGCTATCCAATCGCTCACCAGAATCAACCTACGCACGCCTCTGACTTGTTAGACAACAAACAAGAAGACGTCGTCGCAAATGTCATCATTTTTTTTAAACGGCTTGTGTTTATTCCAACTCAAACATTCTGTCATCAAAGATGGGCTACTACACTAAAAACAAGCTGCTACTCTAGGGTTAACTGCCTTGTTCAGGGCCAGTAACCGAAAGGTTGCTAGATCTAATCCCCGAGCTGACAAGGTAAAAATCTGTCGTTCTGCCCCTGAACCCAGTTAACCTACTGTTCCTAGGCCATTATAGTAAATAAGAATTTGATCTAAACTGACTTGCCTTGTTAAATAAAGGTTACATAAAAGTAATCAAATTAAATATTCTAGAAACAAGCATCTACTCTAGAAACAAGCTACTACTCCAGAAACAAGCTACTACTGTCACACCCTGACCATAGTTTGCTTTGTATGTTTCTATGTTTTGTTTGGTCAGGGTGTGATCTGAGTGGGTATTCTATGTTGTGGGTCTAGTTTGTCTGTTTCTGTGTTTGTCCTGACATGGTTCTCAATCAGAGGCAGGTGTTAGTCATTGTCTCTGATTGGGAACCATATTCAGGTAGCCTGTTTGGTGTTGGGGTTTGTGGGTGGTTGTCTCCTGTGTCAGTGTTTGTTCTACACGGGACTGTTTCAGGTTTACACGTTTGTTGTTTTTGGAGTTTATTCATGTATAGTTTTCTTATTAAAAACAAACATGAGTTTCAACCACGCTGCATTTTGGTCCGCCTCTTCTTTGACGGAAGAATCCCGTTACAACTACTCTAGAAACAAGTTTCTACTCTTGAAACAAGCTACTATTCTAGAAACTAGATTATACTCTAGAAACAAGCTGCTACTCTAGAAACAAGCTGCTACTCTAGAAACAAGCTACTACTCTAAAAACAAGCTTCTATTCTAGAAACTACATTATACTCTAGAAACAAGCTACTACTCTAGAAACAAGTTATTATTCTAGAAACATGCTTCTACTCTAGAAACAAGCTACTATTCTAGAAACAAGCTTCTACTCTAGAAACAAGCTACTACTCTAGAGACAAGCTGCTACTCTAGAAAAAAGCTACAATTCTAGAAACAAGTTACTGATTTAAAAACTAGATTCTACTTTAAAAGCAATGTACTATTCTAGAATCAAGCTACTATTCCAGAAAGAAGCTACTGTTCTAGAAACAAGCTTCTACTTTAGCAACAAGCTTCTACCCTAAAAACAAGCTACTCTAGAAACAAGCTACTACTCTAGAAACAAGCTGCTACTCTAAAAACAAGTTTCTACTTTAGAAACAAGCTACTACCCTAAAAACAAGATACTACTCTAGAAACAAGCTACTATTCTAGAAACAAGGAACCAATCACGTTCACGTTGTCGCATGGTTGGGATCACCCGCAAACACCTCTCGCTCATGGCTTCTTGCATTTCTTAATGAGCAAGCTAAATAGCCAGGCCAAGTCAGTGAGTTCAGCACCTCCTTGATATAATTTCTGTCTCTAACAGCCATCATAGGATTAATTCATCAAATGTATGCTGAAAGCCATCTAATGCTCAGGGGACTACTATTGGCTTTGCTTTGGTAGTGTCATAATAAGAACCTTTTCATGAGTGTTGTGCTGAAGTGAGTAATGCACCTGTAGCTACTCCATCGAGTTGGTGCTGGAGAGCATGACACAATGAAGAGGCTGACCCTGTCATTTAAACCCAGCCACTGCACAACACTCTGTTTGTTTACCTTTCATCTCTGTCCCCTTTCTTTTCCATATTCAGCATCAATGGTGGCTGTTATGGCTGATAGTTGTCGATCATTATCTTTGAACGAGATTAATAGAATTGGCAGTGTGGCCTGCTTTCATGCGGGAAATCGGAGATGTGGACTGCCATCAATTTCATTAGGGGCTGACATGCTTACTCTCAGTTTTTTCAGATTTTTCTTCAGAACTCGCCGCACTCTAAGCTTTGCTTGTCATCATCGCTTTTGACATTTGTCTTGTTTTATATTAATTTGTCTGCAGTAAATAGGAACATCTCTCAATGTTTTCCTTCAATTCCAGAGGTGTCTGATTGTATTATGTCATTTGGCATTTATTTTCTCCCACACTGCTCTCTTAATAGATATTTAGCCCTTGCTGTGGTTTTATTCACAGTATCCAGTGGCGTTGATTGACCGTATGATGTCTTTCCTTCTTAATGTGTTTGAGCCAATCAGGTGTGTTGTGACAAGGTGTGTGTGTGTTGGGGGGGGGGTATATATACAGAAGATAGCCCTATTTGGTAAAAGACCAAGTTAATATTATCGCAAGAACAGCTCAAATAAGCAAAGAGAAACGACAGTCTATCATTACTTTAAGACATGAAAGTCAGTCAAAAACCATGAAGTGCTATGATGAAACTCATGAGGACCACCACAGGAATGGAAGACTCAGAGTTTCCTCTGCTGCAGAACATGTATTCATTTCACTTACCAGCCCCAGAAATTGCAGCCCAAATAAATGCTTCACAGAGTTCAAGTAACAGACACATCTCAACATCAACTGTTCAGAGGAGACTGTGTGAATCAGGCCTTCATGGTTGAATTGCTTCAAAGAAACCACTACTAAAGGACACCAAAAAGAAGAAGAAACTTGCTTGGGCCAAGAAACATGAGCAATGGACATGAGACCAGTGGGAATTTGTCATTGGATCTGGAGTCCAAATTGGAGATGTTTGGTTCCAATCGCTGTGTCTTTGTGAGACGTGGTGTGGGTGAACGGATGATCTCCGCATGTGTATTTCCCACTGTAAAGCATGGAGGAGGAGATGTTATGGTGTGGGGGTGCTTTGCTGGTGACACTGTCTGTGATTTATTTAAAATTCAAGGCACACGTAACCAGCATGACTACCACAGCATTCTGCAGCGTTACGCCATCCCTTCTGGTTTTGGCTTAGTGGAACTATTGTTTGTTTTTCAACAGGACAATGACCCAATACACCTACGCCCGGATTTAATTACTTGTCATGAGAGGGCCATGACAATCTCACCTTTCTGGTAATTTTTAAAAATATATTGATGAGATGTACTGAGGTTTGAAGACACAAGCTAGATATTACAAATATGATGAAAATATGAAATATCACATATGATTAACTTCCTATTCATGAACAATGGGTGAATAGGGCTTGAGTTTTGAGGGGGATAATCTACATACAGTGTCACGCCTTGGTCTTAGTATTTTGTGTTTTCTTTATTTATTTGGTCAGGCCAGGGTGTGACATGGGTTATTGTGGTGTGTTTTTGTCTTAGGGGTTTTGTGGGGTGTCTACGTAGTCTATGGCTGCCTGAGGCGGTTCTCAATCAGAGTCAGGTGATTATCGTTGTCTCTGATTGGGAACCATATTTAGGCAGCCATATTCTGTGAGTGTTTCGTGGGTGATTGTTCCTGTCTCTGTGTTTGTTGTCACAAGATAGGCTGTATAGGTTTTCATGTTCCGTTTGTTGTTTTGTATATTTAGTTATTTCATGTATCGTTTAAATTTTCATTAAAGAACATGAGTAACCACCACTCTGCATTTTGATCCGCTCCTCTTTCAACAGACGAACGCCGTTACATAATCACCCACCACACATGGACCAAGCAACGTGGTAACAGGCAACAGCAGCAGCAGGAGCAGCGCGACAAGAATTTTTGGACTTGGGAGGAAATCCTCGATGGGAGAGGACCCTGGGCTAAACCAGGGGAGTGTAGCCGCACTAAGGTGCAGCGAGAGAAGGACTGGACATGGGAGGTCGAACTGGACGGTGAAGGACCTTGGGCTCAGCCTGGAGAATATCGCCGCCCCAAGGAAGAACTGGAGGCGGCGAAAGCGGAGAGGCGCTGGTATGAGGAGGCAGCACGGCGACGCGGATGGAAGCCTGAGAGTCAGCCCCAAAAATGTCTTGGGGGGGCTCACAGGGAGTATGGCTATGCCAGGTAGGAGACCTGCGCAAACTCCCTGTGCTTACCGGGGGGCTAGAGAGACCGGGCAGGCACCGTGTTATGCTATGGAGCGCACAGTGTTTCCAGTGCGGGTGCATAGCCCGGTGCGGTTCATACCAGCTCTTCGTATTGGCCGGGCTAGAGTGGGCATCGAGCCAGGTAAGGTTGGGCAGGCTTGGTGCTCAAGAGCTCCAGTGCGCCTGCACGGTCCGGTCTATCCAGAGCCACCTCCACACACCAGTCCTCCGGTGGCAGCTCCCCGCACCAGGCTTCTTGTGCGTGTTCTCTATCCAGTTCCACCAGTGCCAGCACCACGCATCAGGCCTACAGTGCGCCTCGCCTCTCAAGCGCTGCCGGAGTCTCCCGCCTGTTCAGCGCTGTCGGAGCCTTTCTCCTCTCCTGCGCTGCCGGAGTCTCCCGCCTGTTTAGCGCAGCCAGAGCCTTCCTTCTCTCCAGCGCTGCCGGAGTCTCCTGCCTGTTCAGCGCAGCCTGAGCTGCCAGTCTGTATGGAGCAGCCTGAGCTGTCAGACTGCATGGAGCAGCCAGAGCTGCCAGTCTGCATGGAGCAGCCAGAGCTGTCTGTCTGCATGGAGCAGCCAGAGCTGCCAGGTTGCATAGAGCAGCCAGAGCTGTCAGTCTGCATGGAGCAGCCAGAGCTGCCAGGTTGCATGGAGCAGCCAGAGCTGCCAGTCTGCATGGAGCAGCCAGAGCAGCTAGATCCGCCAGTCAGTCAGACTCTTCCAGATCTGCCAGTCAGCCAGACTCTTCCAGATCTGCCAGTCAGCCAGACTCTTCCAGATCTGCCAGTCAACCAGACTCTTCCAGATCTGCCAGTAAACCAGACTCTTCCAGATCTGCCAGTCAACCAGATCTGCCAGTCAACCAGACTCTTCCAGATCTGCCAGTCAACCAGACTCTTCCAGATCTGCCAGTCAACCAGACTCTTCCAGATCCGCCAGCCAGCCAGGATCTGCCAGAGCCAACTACCTGCCTGAGCTTCCTCTCAGTGCTGAGCTTCCTCTCAGTGCTGGGCTTTCCCTCAGTGCTGGGCTTTCCCTCAGTGCTGGGCTTCCCCTCAGTGCTGGGCTTCCCCTCAGTGCTGAGCTGCCCCTCAGTCCCGAGCTTCCCCTCAGTCCCGAGCTACCCCTCAGTCCCGAGCTGCCTAAGTCCCGAGCTGCCCCTCAGTCCCGAGCTGCCCCTCAGTGGTCCTTCTGTAGCACAGTTGGTAGAGCATGGCGCTTGTAACGCCAGGGTAGTGGGTTCGATTCCCGGGACCACCCATACGTAGAATGTATGCACACATGACTGTAAGTCGCTTTGGATAAAAGTGTCTGCTAAATGGCATATATATATATATAGTCCCGAGCTGCCCCTCAGTCACGAGCTGCCCCTCAGTCACGAGCTGCCCCTCAGTCCAGTGGGGTTCTGGGTGAGGACTATTAGGCCATGGTCGGCGGCGAGGGTGGATTATCCCAGGACGCGAGGGGGAGGAACTATGACATTAATGGAGTGGGGTCCACGTCCCGAGCCGGAGTCGCCACCATGGACAGACGCCCACCCGGACCCTCCCTATGGTTTTGAGGTGTGTCCGGGAGTCCGCACCTTAGGGGGGGGGGGGGTTCTGTCACGCCTTGGTCTTAGTATTTTGTGTTTTCTTTATGTATTTGGTCAGGCCAGGGTGTGACATGGGTTATTGTGGTGTGTTTTTGTCTAATGGGTTTTGTGGGGTGTCTACGTAGTCTATGGCTGCCTGAGGCAGTTCTCAATCAGAGTCAGGTGATTATCATTGTCTCTGATTGGGAACCATATTTAGGCAGCCATATTCTGTGAGTGTTTCGTGGGTGATTGTTCCTGTCTTTATGTTTGCACCAGATAGGGCTGTTTCGGTTTTTCACTTTTCATTATTTTGTAGTTTCCGCTTGTATTGTTTTTTCCTTCATTAAAATTATATCATGAATCATCATCACGCTGCATTTTGGTCCGATCCTTGTTCTACCTCTTCATCAGAGGAGGAGATAGAAGAGAGCCGTTACATACAGTGCATTTACGATCAACTTTACAAATGACATCCTATAAGATTTCAGCTGCCTTATTACTGTGATAATTCATCATAAAACTAGTAGGTAGGGGAAATGTTCCTTATTTTTGTGGCACAGGTTTCAGTCATTCCTCTTCCTCCCCTTGTGAAACCCACCGTGAGTTGGCTAGCGACTCACAAATTCGTTACGATCTCAGCTTTCATGTCTCATAAAAGTTATACATCTTAAATGAAGATAAAGTTGTTTTATTTCACATCTACAACTAATGTTTTATTTAAAAATAATCTAATGCAATATAAAAACATGTGTGTTTGTTAGGGGCACAACTTTCACTTGCACTAGCATTTTTGTCCCACCCAGTTTTATCATTGGAATGTGATACAAAACGAGGCAACTGTATGCTTTAGGACCATGCGGACGCCTCCAACCAGTCGGGTAGGCTGTTTGGAGTATTTATTGTGTCGCCCACACTTCTAAAAACCAAAGTTGCACCCCTGGTGATTGTCATAGAACGATAGGACTACTTCCTATCGATGTGTGAGACTCGCAGCTTCCCAATGCTATGCAGCTTGTGATTTACCCTTCCACCACAAATTGACAGACAGTCGGACGAGCTAATGAAAATGTAGGCGGGACTTCCTAGCCTCCAATGGCTGTGGATATGTAACCTTAGAGTCTTCAGAACTCAATTGAAACTGGGAAGCGGGGCTATCAGTCAAAACTGTCACAGAGTGAAGTCCTTATGGCCTGTTGCCTCCTAAGTGACCTTTCTGTTACAGTAAATGTAAGGACCGATGCCGGAGATGAGAAGCAGATACGGGGAGTCAACATTTAATAAGGAACAGACATGAAACAGGACAAGCACAGCGTCAGCACACGGGCAAAACAACGACATTCGACAAACAATGCTGAAGCGGGGAACAGACAGATATAGGGGAGGTAATGATACAGGTGATTGAGTCCAGGTGAGTCCAATAATCGCTGATGTGCGTGATGGGGGAAGGAAGGTGTTGGCAAGAGTGTGTAATGCTGGGGAGCCTAGCGCCCTTGAGCACCAGGGGGGAAGAGCGGGAGCAGGCGTGACAGTAAATTTGTTCAATTAGCTACCAAATAAGACCTGTGGAAAAACTGCTACCTCATTCTATACGTGTTATAGTCAAAGCCGATTGAATTGAGTAAGGCACTGCATAAAGAAACTGCATTAAATATGCACTAAACCATCTGTACATGGTGGCATACGAGGAAACACCAGCTGAAAACCAGATCAACTGATTGATATGCAATGAGAACAATACCACTATTTGAAGGCCTAGTTATGTAGAAGCAACAAGTGTAAGTGCAGGGCGCCAAATTCAAAACAACAAATCTCATAATGAAAATTCCTTAAACATACATGTATCTTATATCGTTTTTAAAGGTAATCTTGTTGTTAATCCCACCACAGTGTCCGATTTCAAATAGGCTACAGCGAAAGCACCACAAACCATTTTTCCAGCCAAAGATAGGAGTCACAAAAGGAGTCACAAAAAGCACAAATAGAGATAAAATGAATCACTAACCTTTGATGATCGTCATCAGATGACACTCATAGGACTTCATGTTACACAATACATGTATGTTTTGTTTGATAAAGTTCATATTGATATTTAAAAAATCTGAGTTTACATTGGCGCGTTACGTTCACTAGTTCCAAAAACATCCGGTGATATTGCAGAGAGCCACATCCTTTTACAGAAATACTCATTATAAATTTAGATTAAAATTCAAGTGTTAGACATGGAAATATAGATATACCTCTCCTTAATGCAACTGCTGTGTCAGATTTTAAAAAAATGTAACAGAAAAAGCAAACCATGCAATAATCTGAGACGGCGCTCAGAAAACAAATACAATTTTCCGCCATGTTGGAGTCAACAGAAATCAGAAATGACATTATAAATATTCCCTTACCTTTGATCATCTTCATCAGAATGCACTCCCAGGAATCGCAGTTCCTCAATAAATGCTTGATTTGTTCGATAATGTCCATTATTTATGTCCAAGTAGCTACTTTTGTTAGGGCGGAAGGTACACATGCCTGACCTGCACAAGCGTTTGGATAACGTCGGACAAAAACTTCAAAAAGTTATATTACAGGTCATAGAAAATTTTCAAACTAAGTATAGAATCAATCTTCAGGATGTTTTTATCATAAATCTTCAATAAAGTTCCAACCGGAGAATTGCTTTGTGTGTAGAGAAGCCATGGAAAGCAGGTCGCTATCATGTGAAATGCACGTGACCAGGAAATGGCTCTCGGCCAGTAACCTGACTCATTCAGCTCTTAATCAAAGACGGTTGACATCTAGTGGAAGCCCTAGGAAGTGCAACTTCATCCATATCCCACTGTGAATTCAATAGGGGATGGGTTGAAAATCGACCAACCTCAGATTTCTCACTTCCTGTTTGGATTTCTTCTCAGGTTTCTGCCTGCCATATGAGTTATGTTATACTCACAGACATCATTCCAACAGTTTTAGAAACGTCAGAGTGTTTTCTATCCAATACTAATAATAATATGCATATATTAGCAACTGGGACTGAGGAGCAGGCCGTTTACTCTGGGCACCTCTGGGCACCTTTCATCCAAGCTACTCAATACTGCCCCTGCAGCCATAAGAAGTTAAATATGCACTAAACCCTCTGTACATGGTGGCATATGAGGAAACACCATCTGAAAACCAGATCACCTGATTGATATGCAATGAGAACAATATCACTATTTGAAGGCCTAGTTATGTAAAAGCAACAATATTGCTATTTATGGCCCTAGCATGTTATGTATTTTTCTGACCTACTGACAGCTGCTGAATTACATGACCTTAAAGCTTATAATTTTTGAGACTATGACAATTCTACTTCCTGGTGCGAGAGTGATAGAGACCACCCACAATCCTGTTTCATAATACATGCTTAAATGAGTGAGCTAACCTGGAAGCCTGCCATCCATCTAATGTAGCATGTGGTGCCCTTGTGGGCCACCAAGCTTCAGAGCTACTCTGCCTTGAGCTGATGGAGGTGACTTGTAGTGAGCAGGAATTTCCCTGTGTTCATTCAGGCTTCTTGTATAAATCTAGGCCTACATGACTGGAGCCAGGCCAGGCCTCTAAGTCAACCTCCACTCCGATGCACAGGTAAACACAAGACCATTATGTCTCCATCGAAAATTCATCAGGACATCTGAGTAGTGCTCCCATGTTGCCCCCATTGAATCGGGCGCTTGCATTATTTGATACTCAGCCTGAGTCCCAGACCTATCGAGTGGACCTGGGTGTTCCTGCCGGAGCGATTACAAGTAATCCTGGTGCAGCATTTTCACAGATCAATTTGAGGCGCTTCATATTCTCATACATAATTTGCCACCGAAGTGATCAAGTGAAGTGATCGGAGACGTTATCAGGGACTGAAATTTGAAATCGATCACCTGTATAGGACACACACAAGTAGGTGCGTGGGAGAGTGCACACACACACACACAGACACACACACGCACACACATACACATCAATACAAATTCATACAGAGATGAACACACCCTAACATCATTTACTTCATGAGGACATAATTGAGTATAAAGTGTTTAATTGTCATCAAACATCAACGGGGCAAGATTAGGCCGATCGGTTAAACATTACAATGGACATTACCACATGGCTGTTAGATTAGACGGTCCATTACTGTAAGGTCCTGGGTGTCGTGAGGGTGAAATCAGGCGCAGGAAAGCAGAGAGTTCAATAAAGTGCTTCTTTAATGCACACACGGTGAACCACGGCCACCCCACTTTTGGGTGCTCAAACAAAATGCCCCAGACACAGGAGTTGTGACAATTACAACAATGATATTGCATGTATTCCACATACAGTACTGTGCGAAAACAACACATGCCATCTTTTCCCTCTAAAGCAATCAATAATATTATTGTCTTGCCTTGTGCTCATTTGTTTTCATTATTCTCAACTAATGAGACAAGCATATTCTTTGAGACAAGCATATTCTCCTCTGCAAGGCACCAAGATTACACACCATTAACAGCTATGCTTTAACTGTGTGCGGCTGCCGTCTGGGTTTGTCTGCTACTGTGATAGCAGCTGTCACAATGGAACAATGTTCTTTGGTGCTTTTCCATCAACTCAGACCTCAAACCACACTCTAGTCATGGGGAAGGACCCCTTCCTACTTCAGCATCTTCAATCAGCTTGTCGCTGAGGTCAATACATTAGGCTGCTGAATAAAACTCTGATGTGGAGAGTCATGATTTATGAAATTAGACTGAGGTCAGTGCTTCCCTGAATTTTGTGAGAATAAAGGGGCTCTTAAAAGTCTTAATTGACTGCAGTGCTCTCTGTCTACCCACAAGCCCTTGCTTCTGAAGACGCTGCAGGAAGCCGGTTAGGTTGAGGGCGGCGGGGCCACGGGGGACCCAGTCACAGCTCATTGGTATGCAAACGTACAGTATGTTCCCTCCATTATTTATTGTCCTTCACGGAGAGTTGCCGTGGAACAATTAAATGTGAGACTGCATTAATCTGCTCTTTATTATCCGTCCTCCGACAGGAAACGGAGGAGGGAGAGACACAAACCTGATATTACCATATCGTAATCCAACCGAATGGGTTTAGAGTCATTTGATAATGTATTACACCGTGTGTACACAGGGTTGACTTGGACGCTTGTAAAAAATCCCTGTAATGCTTTGGATCAATGTCAATGCATTCAATGCAGGCAGATTGGTGACCCATTGGATGCTATTGGACAAGGTGAAACTGCACAGGCAAAACAGCAGGAACTGGATCAGCAGCACGACTGGAGACGGGGACAGCCAGGAGTCATCAGGCCAGGTAGTCCTGAGGCATCATTCTAGGGCTCAGAGAGAGATAAGAGAGAGATCAATAAGAGCAAATATTTGCCATTTCCTGACTGTGTGATGTGCCCTGTGTTATCACTTAACCTTAAGGTAGGGAAGCTCTCGAGTGGTCACTTCCTCTTGCATAATAAATACAGCCACGGCAATCGAAGAATGTGTTGTATTAAAAGCCTGGAAAGTGAAGACCAAAGGATTTTTTTATCTGTTCGGGAACACGCTGTCGTTTTCCCATTTTATTCAGCCAAAGAAGCGTTATTGATGTAAAACCAGTAACCCTGGGCTGTAATTACTCCGTGCATTCTTATCGCCGGAAACTAGGAGGGAGGAAAAGACGGGCGAGAATGAGAAAAAAAGTCTTTGGCTGAGGTACTTTTCATCTGGCCTGTCATTCAGGTGGATTGATGCTTCCGGACCACTGTAGTTAACACGTTTTTTACAAGATTAGCTTAAAGAAAAACATATTTCTATGTTTCTTTTTTCATTCATGAGTTAGACAGTTGTTTTGCATCATCTCTTGTTTTGTTGCTTTTCTTTTGTTTGTTTTAAAAGTATCTTAATTCCATATTTAATAGTATACGTATATGTTAGTATTATATATTGTTATTATATATTATTATATACCACCTAACCACTATCAGAAACAACGTTGGTGGGTTTTGACTAGATACAGCTTTTGTCAGATTTGACTTGTTGTAGCAGGTTAGGAGAACTTACGCAGCAGGTTAGGAGAATTAACATAGGAGGTCAGGGGAATTAGGTTAATGTTAGGAAAAGGGTTAGGGTTAGGTAAAATGCAGAAATTTGACAAAATCTGTTATCCTTCTACCCATGAACATGTTGGTGGGGGCAGACAAGTAGTGGTATTCTGCATTAGCAATAATAGCCCAGTTGTCTCATAAAGGATAATGTTCTGTACCAGCAGCAAGAGCTACTGTTGTAGGTTACTATATTTCCTTGATCCCTCTTTCCCTTCAATCCCCAAACAAGTCTAAATGCTACAGTTCTGTAGTGCAGGTCAAATAGAGATCAGAGTGCAAAGCCAGGAGCATTGTAGTGTCATGCTAATGGCTAACTGTTGATCATACAGATAGTCTGCTACAGCAGGAAAATAACCCTGCAGCAACAGGACATTTGAATAGTTATACAGTTTATAATTAATGGAAATCTTTATAGGTGATGATACATTTTTCAAGTTGTACATTTCTAAGTGGAAAATACAAACTTTCAGAAGCCTTTTGAAACCTCAATTACACAACAAGTTTTACATTTCTGGCATTGCAGGGTCAAATCAAATCAAATGTATTTATAAAGCCCTTTTTACATCAGCAGATGTCACAAAGTGCTACACAGAAACCCAGCCTAAAACCTCAAACAGCAAGCAATGCAGGTGTAGAAGCACGGTGGCTAGGAAATACTCCCTAGAAAGGCAGGAACTCAGAGAGAGAGAGAGAGAGAGAGAGAGAGAGAGAGAGAGAGAGAGAGAGAGAGAGAGAGAGAGAGCAAGGTAACACTTCTGGTGAATAGGGCAGGGTTCCATAGCCACAGGCAGAAAAGTTGACGCTGGAGCTACACTACAACAAGGTAGCACGTCTGCAGAACAGGTCAGGGTTCCATAGCCACAGGCAGAAAAGTTGACGCTGGAGCTACACTACAACAAGGTAGCACGTCTGCAGAACAGGTCAGGGTTCCATAGCCACAGGCAGAAAAGTTGACGCTGGAGCTACACTACAACAAGGTAGCACGTCTGCAGAACAGGTCAGGGTTCCATAGCCACAGGCAAAACAGCAGGAACTGGATCAGCAGCACGACTGGGGACGGGGACAGCCAGGAGTCATCTGGCCAGGTAGTCCTGAGTCATCATCCTAGGGCTCAGAGAGAGAATTAGATTTATAGGGAGCATATTTAAGTTCACACAGGACACCAGATAAGACAGGGGAATTTCACTAGATACAACAGACTGACCCTAGCCCCCCGGCAAATAGACTATTTAATCAGGAAAGTTCTCAGGAAATAGGCTGATCAAATTATGATCCTACATCTGTAGCCATTTACTCATTCTGCAATTACATTTACAGACTGTCTTCTATGAGGGCAGAGGGGGATATGGAGAGTGAGTAGACAGAGATGGAGTTCAGATAAGACCTGAAGTTGACTCATGATTTTCCTCACATTCTTATTTTAAGTTTTCTGTTGTCTCTCTATCTCTCTCCTGTTACAGATAGACCTGGTGCAAGCCAAACCAAGCATACTCTAGCCATTACCTAAGCATGCCACAGGAAGAGAACCATAATAAACTAACTGGGTTAATCAGGTAATTGCTCAGAAGACTGGAGGTAGGAGAATGGATCAATGTTCACCATAAGATGTTTATCTTATCTGGTGAAGAGCAGGCTGGGTATTCTCTGCTGTAGCTACATCAACTACCCAGAATCAACGTAAGTGGGGACAATACATTTGTTGACTTCATTTAAATATCCAATATTTGCGTTCATGCAGCAGATTATGAGACTGCAAAAAGGCTCCACTGCATACTGAGCATGATTAGTACCAACTCCTAGTGCTGCTAAGAACTTTATGTTCTGTTCACAAAACAGGATAGAGGAGTTTGCTAGCTAACTTTGGTCAACTCGGGATAACCGTTGACACAAAGGTGGCTCATGTTTTAGCCAGGTACATTTCTATGGCAACAAATCCTAAACTCTAACATGCTTCAGGGAAGGCTAAAGCCATTCAATCCTGAATGAAGTGTCTGAACTGTGAGTTGAGGACCAATGAAATCATATTCCCTCCCCCTAGCAAAGACTGAGTCATCATACGGCAGGGGGCGGCAAGGGTAGCCTAGTGGTTAGAACGTTGGACTAGTAACCGAAAGGTTGCAAGTTCATATCCCTGAGCTGACAAGGTACAAATCTGTCGTTCTACCCCTGAACAGGCAGTTAACCCACTGTTCCTAGGCCGTCATTGAAAATAAGAAATTGTTGCGTAGTTAATTAAAATAAAATGAAACTTTCATTTTATGATTCAAATATTTTATGTGTTAAAAAGAATAATATTAAAATATGTATCACACTGCACACATTTAGTAATAGCGGGACACATTTGCAACTTCACGCGCAGTAACTTCATTTTGACTATAAACAAGGATTTTATCGATAGTAGTGGAAAAAAGGTACATTTCCTTCATTGATAAAACACGCCAAAGACGGCATTAATGATACGCTTAAAGAAAAATATCTCCCACCATAGATTCAATTACTTCTATTTCATTTATTTATTCAAAAATTAAAATGTGTCACTGACTCGCCCATTGATAGCTGTTTCAACATTGTCTCAATGAAGAGTTTGACTTTCCGCTCGTTGGGTAATCCATGTGTGACATGCAACCGCAGTTACAAGCCTGGCTTGAGTTGGCAGCAGGTGCAGGATCAATATCCACCTTCGTAACACAGATGAAGCCTGAGTTAGACAAACAGAGACACACACACAATACACACATGCAGACACACACACACATTTGCACATCCATACACACACGCATGCACACACAGAGTCAGGTTGGGCCATCATTTCTTGGGAGGAATTGAAAGAGTGTAAACTAAACAACAAAGGTGTACATGGAAATCCATACATATGATTTATGACAATCCCACCTTCTCACGTCCCATTCTTTATCTGCTTTCTCAGTTTTCCTATACATCCTTTTACAACATGATGTATACAGTGGGTTTTTCATATTAGTCAACAAACAGTGGTCTAAGGTGTGTTCTGTGTCTACAGTAAACCACAAAAATAGCAATATCTCTTGCACAAATTGGTTGATATTCAGCACTGCGTAGGACAGAAATAGATACCTAAACTGAAGTGCTTCCAACAATTTACTGCCAAACAATTTGTCAGACTCAAATTGTAGATAATACATATTTTGTCAATGCAGTTGACTTAGGTGACAAAACATGCAGTTACGGTCAGCGCATTCAGAGGAGAAAAATGGAAAAGGAATTATATCCTTTGAACCTGAAGGTGAGAAATAGATGTATCAGACTGAGCAGACAGTCTAGACAGTGGTCTACAAGTCAGCTACATTATTTACACCTTTCAGTGTTGACTAATGTACAATGCGAAACCCGACCAGGATTCACACAGTAATATTGATCCAACAGCTCGACGTCCCACATCATTCATAAAATAAAAAACAGTTTCAGATCCTCTCTCTTACCATTGCATCTTCTTCTCACCAAGCGTGAAATTGTTCGTCTTCCGATAGTTGTTCAACTACTCAAAGAATCTCACCGACTTTACTTGTTCATATACACATTTCCTGAAGGAGGTGGGTTTATTCAAGGCTCTGTTATCTGCTCAGGGCCGAGAGCAAACACAGGCCTTATATAACGTTTACGGCCATCTTAAACATTGATGTTAGGGGTCCCCTCATGCCAGTGACTGTCACTATACAAGGACATTAAGAGGCACTGTTGCTGTTTGCGTTTTGCGTTACTGCAGAGTGATTGTTTCCCCCGTCTATAGCCTGCTTCACTACTCCTTTCTCTGTACTGTCGCATCACACATCTACAAGTTATTCTCAAAGTCCAACGGTGAGGTTATACTGTTGTGCCAATCTGAAGGGATCCGCTTCACTCTCAAGCACTCTATCTGAATGTCCTGAGTGCTGGCCAAACTAGTGGGCTAAAGATATTCCTAAACTTGTTGGACGGGGCGGGGGGCAGGGAGGAACCTGGCTGGCTTCCCTTTTTTTCTTTCTTTTTTGTTCACCTTTATGTAACCAGGTAGGCCAGTTGAGAACAAGTTCTCATTTACTGCAACCTGGCCAAGATAAAGCAAAGCAGTGCGACAAAAAACAACAACAGAGTTACACATGGGATAAACAAAAGTCAGTAACACTATAGAACAATCTATATACAGTGTGTGCAAATGGGGAAAGGAGGTAAGGCAATAAATAGGCCATAGTAGCGAAGTAATTACAATTTAGCAAATTAACACTGGAGTGATAGATGTGCAGATGATGATGTGCCAGTAGAAATACTGCTGTGCAAAATAGCAAAAAAATAAATAAAAACAATATGGGGATGAGATATGTAGTTGGATGGGCTATTTACAGATGGGCTATGTACAGCTGCAGTGACCAGTAAGCTGCTCAGATAGCTGATGCTTAAAGTTAGTGAGGGAGATATAAGACTCCAACTTCAGCGATTTCTGCAATTCGTTCTAGTCATTGCAAGGAAAGGCAGCCAAAGGAGGTGTTGGCTTTGGGGATGAACAGTGAGATATACCTGCTGGAGTGCATGCTCCAGGTGGGTGGCGTTATGGTGACCAGTGAGCTGAAATAAGGCGGAGCTTCACCTAGCAAAGACTGATAGATGACCTGGAGCCAGTGGGTCTTGCGACGAATATGTAGCGAGGGCCAGCAGACGAGAGCATACAGGTCGCAGTGGTGGGTAGTATATGGGGCTTTGGTGACAAAACGGATAGCACTGTGATAGACTGCATCCAGTTTGCTGCAGTAGAGTGTTGGAGACTATTTTGAAAATGACATTGCCGGAGTCGAGGATCGGTAGGATAGTCAGTTTTACAATGGTATGTTTGACAGCGTGAGTGAAGGAGGCTTTGTTGCGAAGTAGGAAGCCAATTCTAGATTTAATTTTGGATGGGAGATGCCTAATGTGAGTCTGGAAGGAGACTTTACAGTCTAGCCAGACACCTAGGTGTTTGTAGTTGTCCACGTATCTAAGTCAGAAACGTCCAGAGTAGTGATGCTAGTCAGATGGGTGGGTGCGGGCAGCGATCAGTTGAAGAGCATGCATTTAGTTTTACTAACATTTAAGAGCAGTCCCTTCAGACAGCCCAGAGATCCACCCAATTAGCTGTCAGGAACGGAGGGATCCTGGGACTCATTGGGAATGAGCAATCAGCTATTCACCATGGCCACTATTTGAGATTGTAACGGAGAGAGAGAGAGAGAGAGAGAGAGAGAGAGAGAGAGGGCTCTGTTCACAAACACAAACAGTCCCCACAGAGACCCAGGACAGCAACACAATTAGACCCAACCAAGAGAAAACAAAAAGATAATTACTTGAAACATTGGAAAGAATTTACCAAAAAACAGAGCAGACTGGAATACTATTTGGCCCTAAACGGAGAGTACACAGTGGCAGAATACCTGACCACTTTGACTATGTACAGAATCAGTGAGCATAGCCTTGGTATTGAGAAAGGCCGCTGAAGGCAGACCTGGCTCTTAAGAGAAGACAGGCTAAGTGCACACTACCCACAAAATGAGGTGGAAACTGAGCTGCAATTCCTAACCTCCTGCCAAATGTAGGACCATATTAGAGACACAAATTTCCCTCAGATTACACAGACCCACAACGAATTAAAAAACAAATCCAATTTTGATAAACTCCCACATATATGGGGTGAAATACCACAGTGTACAATCACAGCAGCAAGATTTGTGACCTGTTGCCACAAGAAAAGGGCAACCAGTGAAGAACATACACCATTATAAATAGAACCTATATTTATGCTTATTTACTTTCCCTTTCATACTTTAACTATTTGCATGTCATTACATCACTGTATATATACAGAATATGACATTTGAAATGTCTTTATTATTTTGGAACATTTGGAAGTGTAATGTTTACTGTACATTTTTTATTGTTTATTTCACTTTTGTTTATTATCTATTTCACTTATGTTTCTCATGCCAATAAAGCCCTTAAATTGAATTGAGAGAGAGAGAGAGAACGAGAGAGAGAGGAAGAAGTGTGAAGGAGAGAGAGAAGGAAGAAGTGAAGGAGAGAGGGGAGGGAAAGAGGATGAAAGGGGAGAGAAGATAGGGTGGGGAAGGAGAGGCACGAAGAGATACTGCAGGGACTAGAAATAGTGGTGAAGAAACGGAATCTGGAAATGGGAACTGTACATAAATGTACATAAATCAACAGGTCTAATGTCTGTCTGGTGTACTAAAAGCCTGCATGACGTAATACAATCCTGCATTGTTTGTCTTGTGTCTGGCTATGTCTATGTCTGTGTGTGCATTTCTGCAGTATACACATCTAGCAGCAACTACAGCACGTCTGTCACTCACAATAACATTAAGATGTCATCTGTGTAAAAAAAGAAATACTTTTGAACATATCTTGAGGGATATTGTATGAACCAAGAATGGATGCCGTACATTTACATTTACATTTAAGTCATTTAGCAGACGCTCTTATCCAGAGCGACTTACAAATTGGTGCATTCACCTTATTACATCCAGTGGAACAGCCACTTTACAATAGTGCATCTAAATCTTTTAAGGGGGGTGAGAAGGATTACTTTATCCTATCCTAGGTATTCCTTAAAGAGGTGGGGTTTCAGGTGTCTCCGGAAGGTGGTGATTGACTCCGCTGTCCTGGCGTCGTGAGGGAGTTTGTTCCACCATTGGGGAGCCAGAGCAGCGAACAGTTTTGACTGGGCTGAGCGGGAACTGTACTTCCTCAGTGGTAGGGAGGCGAGCAGGCCAGAGGTGGATGAACGCAGTGCCCTTGTTTGGGTGTAGGGCCTGATCAGAGCCTGGAGGTACTGAGGTGCCGTTCCCCTCACAGCTCCGTAGGCAAGCACCATGGTCTTGTATGCAAGCTTCAACTGGAAGCCAGTGGAGAGAGCGGAGGAGCGGGGTGACGTGAGAGAACTTGGGAAGGTTGAACACCAGACGGGCTGCGGCGTTCTGGATGAGTTGTAGGGGTTTAATGGCACAGGCAGGGAGCCCAGCCAACAGCGAGTTGCAGTAATCCAGACGGGAGATGACAAGTGCATGGATTAGGACCTGCGCCGCTTCCTGTGTGAGGCAGGGTCGTACTCTGCGGATGTTGTAGAGCATGAACCTACAGGAACGGGCCACCGCCTTGATGTTAGTTGAGAACGACAGGGTGTTGTCCAGGATCACGCCAAGGTTCTTAGCGCTCTGGGAGGAGGACACAATGGAGTTGTCAACCGTGATGGCGAGATCATGGAACGGGCAGTCCTTCCCGGGAGGAAGAGCAGCTCCGTCTTGCCGAGGTTCAGCTTGAGGTGGTGATCCGTCATCCACACTGATATGTCTGCCAGACATGCAGAGATGCGATTCGCCACCTGGTCATCAGAAGGGGGAAAGGAGAAGATTAATTGTGTGTCATCTGCATAGCAATGATAGGAGAGACCATGTGAGGTTATGACAGAGCCAAGTGACTTGGTGTATAGCGAGAATAGGAGAGGGCCTAGAACAGAGCCCTGGGGGACACCAGTGGTGAGAGCGCGTGGTGAGGAGACAGATTCTCGCCACGCCACCTGGTAGGAGCGACCTGTCAGGTAGGACGCAACCAAGCGTGGGCCGCGCCGGAGATGCCCAACTCGGAGAGGGTGGAGAGGAGAATCTGATGGTTCACAGTATCGAAGGCAGCCGATAGGTCTAGAAGGATGAGAGCAGAGGAGAGAGAGTTAGCTTTAGCAGTGCGGAGCGCCTCCGTGATACAGAGAAGAGCAGTCTCAGTTGAATGACTAGTCTTGAAACCTGACTGATTTGGATCAAGAAGGTCATTCTGAGAGAGATAGCGGGAGAGCTGGCCAAGGACGGCACGTTCAAGAGTTTTGGAGAGAAAAGAAAGAAGGGATACTGGTCTGTAGTTGTTGACATCGGAGGGATCGAGTGTAGGTTTTTTCAGAAGGGGTGCAACTCTCGCTCTCTTGAAGACGGAAGGGACGTAGCCAGCGGTCAGGGATGAGTTGATGAGCGAGGTGAGGTAAGGGAGAAGGTCTCCGGAAATGGTCTGGAAAAGAGAGGAGGGGATAGGGTCGAGCGGGCAGGTTGTTGGGCGGCCGGCCGTCACAAGACGCGAGATTTCATCTGGAGAGAGAGTATGATGAGTAATGATGGAATTTGTCAGCCTGTGGCAGAAGGATTGAAAGCATTACCATACTTATGAGATTCATGTGAGATGACACCAGAAAACGGTTTGACAAAATGCAGTGCAGTCTCATGACTTTCTGCTGCACAAACGTAGGCTACTTTATACCCAAATGTGACTGATATCTGGCTTTGATTTAAAGTAAACAGACAAGGTACAAATCTAACTGCTCCTAAATGCCAAATTAGATACAGTCCAGACCATGGGAGGCTGGTGACACCCTTAATGGGGGAGGATGGGCTCGTGGTAATGGCTGGAGCGGAATAAGTGGAATGGTATCAAACACATCAAACATGTTTCAATGCCTTTCCATTTACTCCATTCCAGCCATTATTATTGTCACGACTTCTGCCGAAGTCGATGCCTCTCCTTGTTCGGGTGGGGCTCTGTGGTCGACATCACCGGTCTTCTAGCCGTGATGTGAGTTTTCCTCATTAGATCTCCATCCCTCCTCACCCTTGAGATAGCCTGGCCTAGGGCTTGTCAGGACTGCCTAGGAAACTCCTCTGTTCTCCAAGAAGAGGAGAATGGACTGCTAACCTCCGTGATCGTAAACCAAGGGGGTAATAAACGGATGCAAGGGCTGTAGCTAAAAACCTGACCATGAGTAGAAAATGGCAAACTCGACCAACTCCCTGATTTCCAATTAATTGTGATGCATGATTTCCCTTTAGATTCTCTAGACGTGCTTAACATGCTTAATTCTACCACCACTCAAATGTACTGCATCATTAGTGGAATATAAAGGGCCCGGCCGTCCCTCTTGCCTTCTCCAGTGGTTTGTTATTGCCATCATGCCAAGTGATTTAAACTCATGGCCAAGAGCACCATCTCTTTTACACCTCCACGTCCATATGGCTAAACTTTAACAATGGCTGTACACATGCAACACACTTCCCTGTACACGAGCAGTGAGGCACATCATAAAAGGAAATCTCTTTTTTTTTTGCATTGGTGTTGATGTGGTGGCGACAGAAAAAGCCTATTACAGCAATGATTTAGTTTTTTGCTTAATTGATCATGGAAGAATGACAAACCACATCATAAATGGAACACATTACGGAATATTTTGTTCTTTCTAAATTGAGAAATGATCTGTATTGAGTTAGTGAGTATAGATTATAGTCATCCATATTGTTTGTGATGGGAAGCCTGGTTTTGTATTTCAAGCCAGAGAAAGGTGGATAACAATGGGTTTCTAAGGAGATGGTTCCATGGCTCCTGTTCAGTCATGCCTACTGTCAAGACCAGAGCTGGCTGATGAATGTGTCTCTGCCTGTCTGGGAACGACTGCTACATGCACAGGGACTCATTTTTTATTTCCTTATACCGGACTTGCTCCACTTGGCACGATTGATTGTTACTTCTCATTTAGTTTTCAGACAAAGGGACCCCAAGTTGGGCTGAAAGTATTTCATCTATCCCCGCCCGCCTCAGAAATTAAATAAAATTGTATTTGTCACATGCACCGAATATAACAGGTGTAGACGTGTATATACAAGGAGGGTCACGTCCTGACCTTAGTTATCTTTGTTTTCTTTATTATTTTGGTTAGGTCAGGGTGTGACGAGGGTGGTATGTGTAGTTTGTATTGTCTAGTGGTTTTTGTATGTCTAGGGGTTTTTGTATATCTGGGTGTTTATATGTCTATGGTTGCCTAGATTGATTCCCAATCAGAGGCAGCTGTTTATCGTTGTCTCTGATTGGGGACCCATATTTAGTTAGCCATATTCCTTGGGTATTTTGTGGGTTATTTTCTATGTGTAGTTGCATGTCAGCACTAGTTGTTTATTCCTTCACGTTCGTTTTGTTAGTTTATTTAAGTGGTCTTCGTTTGAATAAAATAATAATGTTTTCCAATCACGCTGCGCCTTGGTCTCCTCGTTATGACAAACGTGACAGAATAACCCACCAATCCAGGACCAAGCATCGTGAAAAGGAGGAACAGCGCTTAATGGGGAAATGGACCGTGGAGGAGATATTAGATGGAGCAGGTTCCTGGGGTATCGCCAGGAGTATCGCCGTCCTAAGGAGGAGTTAGAGGCAGTGAAAGTGGAACAGTGATACTACAAGGATAAATACTGGAGAATAGAGGAACAGCGACAATATGAGGGTACACAGCTAGCACGGAAGGAAGCCCGAGAGGCACATGAGGAGATTGGCTGAGTCAGGTAGGAGCCCTGAGCCAACTCCTCGTGCTTACCGTGGGGAGCGTGTAACTGGTCAGGCACCGTGTTATGCAGAGATGCACATGGTGTCTCCAGCGTGCTATTCTAGCCCCGGTGCGCTCTATTCCAGCTCCTCGCATTTGCCGGGCTAGAATGGGCATGTGCTTCGTGTTCCTAGGAAACTATGCAGTTTTTTGTTTTTTTACGTGTTATTTCTTACATTAGTACCCCAGGTCATCTTAGGTTTCATTACATACAGTCGAGAAGAACTACTGAATAAAAGATCAGCGTCAACTCACCATCAGTACGACCAAGAATATGTTTTCCGCGACGCGGATCCTGTGTTCTGCCTTACAAACAGGACAACGGAATGGATCGCATGCAGCGACCCAAGAAAACGACTCCGAAAAAGAGGGAAACGAGGCGGTATTCTGGTCAGACTCCGAAAAAGGGCACATCGCGCACCACTCCCCAGCATTCTTCTTGCCAATGTCCAGTCTCTTGACAACAAGGTTGACGAAATCCGAGCAAGGGTGGCATTCCAGAGGGACATCAGAGACTGCAACGTTCTCTGCTTCACGGAAACATGGCTTACTGGGAAGACGCTATCCGATGCGGTGCAGCCAACGGGTTTCTCCACGCATCGCGCCGACAGAAACAAACATCTTTCTGGTAAGAAGAGTGGCGGGGCGTATGCCTCATGACTAACGAGACATGGTGTGATGAAGGAAACATACAGGAACTCAAATCCTTCTGTTCACCTGATTTAGAATTCCTCACAATCAAATGTAGACCGCATTATCTTCCAAGAGAATTCTCTTCGATTATAATCACAGCCGTATATATTCATTTACATTTACATTTAAGTCATTTAGCAGACGCTCTTATCCAGAGCCCCCAAGCAGACACATTGATGGCTCTGAACGAACTTTATTTAAATCTTTGCAAACTGGAAACCATTTATCCGGAGGCTGCATTCATTGTAGCTGGGGATTTTAACAAAGCTAATCTGAAAACAAGACTCCCTAAATTTTATCAGCATATCGATTGCGCAACCATGGGTGGTAAAACCTTGGATCATTGTTACTCTAACTTCCGCGACGCATATAAGGCCCTGCCCTGCCCCCTTTCGGAAAAGCTGACCACGACTCCATTTTGCTGATCCCTGCCTACAGGCAGAAACTAAAACAAGAGGCTCCCACGCTGAGGTCTGTCCAACGCTGGTCCGACCAAGCTGACTCCACACTCCAAGACTGCTTCCATCACGTGGACTGGGACATGTTTCGTATTGCGTCAGATAAAAATATTGACGAATACGCTGATTCGGTGTGCGAGTTCATTAGAACGTGCGTCGAAGATGTCGTTCCCATAGCAACGATAAAAACATTCCCTAACCAGAAACCGTGGATTGATGGCAGCATCCGCGTGAAACTGAAAGCGCGAACCACTGCTTTTAATCAGGGCAAGGTGTCTGGTAAACATGTCCGAATATAAACAATGCAGCTATTCCCTCCGCAAGGCTATTAAACAAGCTAAGCGTCAGCTAAGCGTCAGTACAGAGACAAAGTGGAATCTCAATTCAATGGCTCAGACACAAGAGGCATGTGGCAGGGTCTACAGTCAATCACGGACTACAAGAAGAAACCCAGCCCAGTCACGGACCAGGATGTCTTGCTCCCAGGCAGACTAAATAACTTTTTTGCCCGCTTTGAGGACAATACAGTGCCACTGACACGGCCTGCAACGAAAACATGCGGTCTCTCCTTCCCTGCAGCCGAGGTGAGTAAGACATTTAAATGTGTTAACCCTCGCAAGGCTGCAGGCCCAGACGGCATCCCCAGCCGCGCCCTCAGAGCATGACATATTCAATCAATCCCTATACCAGTCTGCTGTTCCCACATGCTTCAAGAGGGCCACCATTGTTCCTGTTCCCAAGAAAGCTAAGGTAACTGAGCTAAACGACTACCGCCCCGTAGCACTCACTTCCGTCATCATGAAGTGCTTTGAGAGACTAGTCAAGGACCATATCACCTCCACCCTACCTGACACCCTAGACCCACTCCAATTTGCTTACCGCCCAAATAGGTCCACAGACGATGCAATCTCAACCACACTGCACACTGCCCTAACCCACCTGGACAAGAGGAATACCTATGTGAGAATGCTGTTCATCGACTACAGCTCGGCATTCAACACCATAGTACCCTCCAAGCTCGTCATCAAGCTCGAGACCCTGGGTCTCGACCCCGCCCTGTGCAACTGGGTACTGGACTTCCTGACGGGCCGCCCCAGGTGGTGAGGGTAGGCAACAACATCTCCTCCCCGCTGATCCTCAACACGGGGCCCCACAAGGGTGCGTTCTGAGCCCTCTCCTGTACTCCCTGTTCACCCACGACTGCGTGGCCACGCACGCCTCCAACTCAATCATCAAGTTTGCGGACGACACAACAGTGGTAGGCTTGATTACCAACAACGACGAGACGGCCTACAGGGAGGAGGTGAGGGCCCTCGGAGTGTGGTGTCAGGAAAATAACCTCACACTCAACGTCAACAAAACTAAGGAGATGATTGTGGACTTCAGGAAACAGCAGAGGGAACACCCCCTATCCACATCGATGGAACAGTAGTGGAGAGGGTAGCAAGTTTTAAGTTCCTCGGCATACACATCACAGACAAACTGAATTGGTCCACTCACACTGACAGCGTCGTGAAGAAGGCGCAGCAGCGCCTCTTCAACCTCAAGAGGCTGTAGAAATTCGGCTTGTCACCAAAAGCACTCACAAACTTCTACAGATGCACAATCGAGAGCATCCTGGCGGGCTGTATCACCGCCTGGTACGGCAACTGCTCCGCCCTCAACCGTAAGGCTCTCCAGAGGGTAGTGAGGTCTGCACAACGCATCACCGGGGGCAAACTACCTGCCCTCCAGGACACCTACACCACCCGATGTTACAGGAAGGCCATAAAGATCATCAAGGACATCAACCACCCGAACCACTGCCTGTTCACCCCGCTATCATCCAGAAGGCGAGGTCAGTACAGGTGCATCAAAGCTGGGACCGAGAGACTGAAAAACAGCTTCTATCTCAAGGCCATCAGACTGTTAAACAGCCACCACTAACATTGAGTGGCTGCTGCCAACACACTGTCATTGACACTGACCCAACTCCAGCCACTTTAATAATGGGAATTGATGGGAAATGATGTAAATATATCACTAGCCACTTTAAACAATGCTACCTTATATAATGTTACTTACCCTACATTATTCATCTCATATGCATACGTATATACTGTACTCTACATCATCGACTGCATCCTTATGTAATACATGTATCACTAGCCACTTTAACTATGCCACTTTGTTTACTTTGTCTACATACTCATCTCATATGTATATACTGTACTCGATACCATCTACTGTATGCTGCTCTGTACCATCACTCATTCATATATCCTTATGTACATATTCTTTATCCCCTTACACTGTGTATAAGACAGTAGTTTTGGAATTGTTAGTTAGATTACTTGTTGGTTATCACTGCATTGTCGGAACTAGAAGCACAAGCATTTCGCTACACTCGCATTAACATCTGATAAACATGTGTATGTGACAAATAAAATTGGATTTGATTTGATTTGATCCAGCCAGCTCTATGTTCTGGATCTCCAATGCGACTCCACAGTCCAGTGTATCCTGTGCCTCCTCCCCGCACTCGCCCTGAGGTGCATGTTACCAGCCCAGTACCACCAGTGCCAACACCATGCACCAGGCTTCCTGTGTGCCTCCAGAGCCTAGTACCACGCAACAGGCCTACAGTGTGCCTCGGCAGTCCAGAGCGTCCAGCGAGGGTACCCAGTCCGGGGCCTACGGCGAGGATCCGCAGTCCAGAGCCTCCAACGATGATCCATGGGTCAGTGCTACAAGAGTGGAGTCAGTGTAAAGAAGGGGGGCGGTGTCCAGAACCAGAGCCGCCACCAAGGTTAGATGCCCACCCAGACCCTCCCATATAGGTTTAGGTACGCGGCCGGGAGTCCGCACCTTTGGGGGGGGAGGTTACTGTCATGCCCTGACCTTAGTAATCTTTGTTTTCGTTTATTATTTTGGTTAGGTCAGGGTGTGACGAGGGTGGTATGTGTAGTTTTTGTATTGTCTAGTGGTATTTGTATATCTAGGTGTTTATATGTCTATGGTTGCCTAGATTGGTTCCCAATCAGAGGCAGCTGTTTATTGTTGTCTCTGATTGGGGACCATATTTAGGTAGCCATATTCCTTGGGTATTTTGTGGGTAATTGTCTATGTGTAGTTGCAAGTCAGCACTAGTTGTTTATAGCTTCACGGTCGTTTTGTTGTTTTGTTAGTTTGTTTAAGTGGTCTTCGTTTTAATAAAAGAAGAATGTATTCCAATCACGCTACGCCTTGGTCTCCTCGTTATGACGAACGTGACAAGGAGTACCGATAGCGAGTTATAGTGCAGGGGTAATTGAGGTAATATTCTAGGAAGGGGTAAAAGTGACTATGCAATCAGGATAGATAATAAACAGACTAGCAGAAGAACACTTAGAGAGTGTGACAGTGTGTCTGTGTGTGAGTGTGTGGCGTCAATATGCGTGTGTGTGTTTTGTGTGTGTAGGAGTGTCCGTGTAGTATGTGTGAGTGAGTGGGTAGAGTCCAGTGTGTGCATAGAGCCAGTGCAAGAATGTTCGTGCAAAAAAAAGGGGGTCAATGCAAATAGTCTGGGTAGCCATTTAAAAATACACATCCATCGGATAGGTGATCAACTGTTCAGCAGTCTTATAGAGTGGGGGTAGAATCTGTTCGGGAGCCTTTTGGTCCAAGTCCGTTACCGCTTGCCGACTTGGGTGGCAGGAGTCTTTTTTTAGGTCCTTCCTCTGACAATGTCTGGTATAGAGGTCATCGATGGCAGGGAGCTCGGCCCAAGTGATGTACTGGGCCGTACGCACTACCCTCTGTAGCCCCTTGCGGTCAGATACCAAACACATGCCATAACAAGCGGTGCAGCAGCCTGTCAAGATGCTCTCAATGGTGCAGCTTTAGAACATTTTGAGGATCTGAGGACCCATGACACAACTTTTCAGCCTCCTGAGGGTAAAGAGGCATATTGTCGTGTCTTCTTCACGACTGTGTTGGTGTGTTTGCTCAGTGTGGATGTTGCCTGTAATCCATGGCTTCTAGTTGGCATATGTACAACGTCGTCAATGCACTTATTAATGAAGCCAGTGACAGATGTGATAAATTCCTCAATATCATTGGATGAATCCCAGAACATATTCCAGTCTGTGCAAGCGAAACAGTCCTGTAGCTTAGCATCCACTTCATGTAACCACTTCCGTATTGAGCGCGTCACTGGTACTTCCTGTTTGAGTTTTTGCTTGTAAGCAGGAATCAGGAGGATAAGGTTATGGTCAGATTTGCCAAATGGAGGGCGAGGGAGAGCTTTTTATGAGTCTCTGTGTGTACCAAATGAGATCTAGAGCTTTGTATGAGTCTCTCTGTGTGTAGTAAAGGAGATCTTGAGTTTTGTATTAGTCTCTGTGTGTGTAGTAAAGTAGCTCTAGAGATTTGTATGAGTCTTTGTGTGAGTAGTGAAGGAAATCTTTACTTTTAAGAGTTTTTTCGCCTCTAGTTTCACAGGTGACATGCTGGTAGAAATTAGGTAAAACTGATTTAAGTTTTCCTGCATTAAAATCACTGGCAACTAGGAGAGACGCCGCTGGGTGAGCATTTTGTGGTTTGTTTATGGCCCCATACAGCTTGTTCAGTGCCGTCTTAGTGCCAGCATCGGTTTGTGGAGGTAATTAGACAGCTATATATAGCTGGTTGCCAGGCCTGACAGAGCTCCTTATAGTTTGGGGTTGATTACAACAATATGAACGTTGGTTCCAAATTAAATCCCATCTTCCTAACACTGATATGCACAATTTGGTACAACGGGATAGTGCCCATTCCCATTTCCTGTGAGTTGTTGTCCAAGTGACAATATGAGCGGATGCAGGACAGCATTTCTCATAACAGAACATTTGCATTTTTATGAGTCTGTTATGTGTGTCTGCCGTTTCCTATGAAGTCGGTCAGAGAGAATGTCATCACTGAATGATACATAATCTGTAGCGAGAAACACATGTTTATGAAGCCACTGTCCTTTTGCTGACAGGTACTACTGGCAGATAGTTGTTAACCCCTATCAGTCCTGAGACCCCATTTCTGACACTTGTATTTATCTGCATGTCCAGCCCTCATATTTAGCCTCACAATGAAGTGTTTTACCATTTTCTTTTTAGGACCACCAGGGCTACAAGCAGAATGTAATTTGACATGAACAGTTGCATTTCTAAGTTTTATTGACAAAATTCAAAAACAGAAAATATCAGCCAAAGCAAAAACCTGATAAAAATGCATTTAGATGAATGCTGTAAGAAAATGAAGTGTTTGCTTAGTGGGAAATGAATAACTAGTCAGTGACAACTGTGTGGAGTTTGTGACAGCAACTATGTGAGCTTATTACAGTGTTATAGACACTATGTGCAGGGATTTCCTATGATCTTCTATGTAGAAGAACCTCTTACCTTCTCACAACTCTTGTAAAGCTTGTGAGCATCATAAAGCAAAATAGCTTTTCATAGATAGTTTGCAGCACAAACTATTCTGACTCTACCGACGTTTTTGTAAAAAAGACCTGGCCCCGGGCCCCTTCGGGATCCGCCCTTCTCTCACAAACACGTCTCTAGCTCAGCCACTGTTAATCACACAATGGTTGGTGCAAAATAAATAGTCAAATCCAATGGCACAACCCAGAAGGCTGTAGCTCAAACACACAATGTTTAAAAACGGTAGAAGTCTAGAATCATTTTAATAAGGATATGCTGTGGAGTAAGGAGGTAAGGCAATAAATATGCCATAGTAGCGAAGTAATTACAATTTAGCAAATGAACACTGAAGTGATAGATGTGAAGATGATGATGTGCAAGCAGAAATACTGCTGTGCAAAAGAGCAAAAAAACAAATAAAAACAAAATGGGGATGAGGTAGGTAGTTGGGTGGGCTGTTTACAGATAGGCTATGTACAGCTGCAGCGATCGGAAAGCTGCTCAGATAGCTGATGCTTAAAGTTAGTGAAGGAGATATCAGTCTCCAACTTCAGTGATTTTTGCAGTTCGTTCCAGTCATTGGCAGCAGAGAACTGGAAGGAAAGGCGGAAAAAGTGGGTGTTAGCTTTGGGGATGACCAGTGAAATATACCTGCTGGAACGCGTGCTACGGGTGGGTGTTGTTATGGTGACCAGTGAGCTGAGATAAGGCGGAGCTTTACCTAGCAAAGCATTATAGATGACCTGGATCCAGTGGGTCTAGAGACGAATATGTAGCAAGGGCCAGCCGACTAGAGCATACAGGTCGCAGTGGTGGGTGGCATATGGGGCTTTGATAAAACGGATGGCACTGTGATAGACTGTGATAGAGTGTTGGAGGCAATTTTTTAAATGACATGGCCAAAGTCGGGGATCAGCAGGATAGTCAGTTTTACGAGGGTATGTTTGGCATCGTGAGTGAAGAAGGCTTTGTTGCGAAAGAGGAAGCTGATTCTAGATTTCATTTTGGATGGGAGGTGCTTAATGTGAGTCGGGAAGGAGAGTTTACAGTCTAGCCAGACACCTAGGTATTTGTAGTTGTCCACATATTCTAAGTCAGAACCGTCCAGAGTAGTAATGCCATTAGGATGGGCGGGTGCAGGCAGCAATCGGTTGAAGAGCATGCATTTAGTTTTACTAGCATTTAAGAACAGTTGGAGGCCACGGACGGAGTGTTATGGCATTGAAGCTCGTTTGCAGGTTTGTTAACAGTGTCCAAAGAAGGGCCAGATGTATACAGAATGGTGTCGTCTGCGTAGAAGTGGATCAAGGAATCACCTGCAGCAAGAGCGACATCATTCATTATATACAGAGAAAAGGGTCGGCCCGAGAATTGAACCCTGTGGTACCTCCATATGACAGTCATATGAGGTGAACAGTGACAATAAACAGGCTGATGGTTGTCAATTCTTCTATTCGTCTCACTGACTGCAAGACACCCATTTGTCTCTATTGTGAAAACGAGCCATTTAATAATCGATACAGTAGCTTTGGTATACAGTAAAATGTTCCAGATATGTAGATCTTCCTGACCTCTAGCAATCTCAAACAATAGAATAAATATTTGAAGGCTTCTTTCCTGAGCGGTCACCATTAGCGACAGATCCATGGTTCATCTACTCAGGCAGATTTCAGGGCTTTGTCCAACCTACCATCGCTATCACTTCAATTAATTACTCTCAATTAAGACGCTATAAACCAGCCCTCCATCTAAAGAATTGCTAATAAGCTAATTTAGGGACATTGAAGAATGAAACAGAGATTGTGAATGCAGGATAATGAACCCTAAGCTTGATGTCAGCCCTGTCTGCCGCTCGTCTCCTCACTATGCGACGGGAGGGATTCAATGATTCCACCTGCCCATTACTCTCGGGGTGAAACCCTGAAGTAAGACTGATCGAGACCCCCAGATGTTCCATAAACGCCTTCCAGACCCTAGACGTGAACTGGGGACCTCGATCAGACACTATATCCTCAGGCACCCTGTAGTGCTGGAAGACATGTGTAAACAGGGCCTCCACAGTTTGTAAGGCCGTAGAGAGACCGGGCAAAGGGAGGAGACGACAGGACTTAGAAAAACGATCCACAACGACCAGGATTGTGGGGCTACCCTGTGAGAGTGGAAGATCGGTCAGAAAATGAACCGACAGGTGCGACCAAGGCCGTTGTGGAACGGGTAAGGGGTGTAGCTTACCTTTGAGCAGGTGCCTAGGAGCCCTACACTGGGCACACACTGAGCAGGAGGAAACATAAACCCTCACGTCCTTAGCCAAGATAGGCCAGCAGTACCTCCCGCTCAAACAGCGCACTATCTGACCGATCCCAGGATGACCCGAGGAGGGTGACGTGTGGGCCCAATAGATCAACCGGTCACGAACAGCAGACGGGACGTACAGACGCCCAGCGGGACACTGGACGGGAGCGGGCTCTGCACGTAACGCCTGCTCAATGTCCGTGTCCCGCCCCCCTACTCTACCGGCGCCACTAGGCAGGGAGTATGGGAGTGGGATCCATGGGCCGCTCCTCTGTGTCATACAGCCGAGACAATGCGTCTGCCTTCACGTTCTGGGAGCCTGGTCTGTAGGAAAGGGTAAACACAAAACGAGGGAAAAACATGGCCCACCTTGCCTGGCGAGGGTTCAGTCTCCTCGCCGCCCGGATGTACTCCAGATTATGGTGGTAATCCCCTCAAGCCAATGTCTCCACGCCTTCAATGCCTTGACGACAGCCAACAGCTCCCGGTCCCCCATGTCATAGTTTCGCTCCACCGGGCTGAGCTTCTTTGAGAAGAAGGAGACGGACTGCTGGAAGAACAGGCATTTCTCAGCCTTGACGTACAGGTCATGCTCCAACAGGCGACCAAGCACCCTGCGCACCAGGGACACATGCTTGGCACATGTAGCGGAGTATATCAGAATGTCATCAATATACACCACTACACCCTGCCCGTGCAGGTCCCTGAAAATCTCGTCTACAAAGGCTTGGAAGACTGATGACGCATTCATCAACCCGTATGGCATGAAGAGGTACTCATAGTACCTTGAGGTGGTACTGAAAGCCGTCTTCAACTCCTCTCCCTCCCGGATATGCACCAGGTTGTAAGCGCTCCTGAGATCTAGTTTGGTGAAGAAGCTTGCACCGTGCATTGACTCAATCGCTGTGGCTATGAGTGGTAGAGGGTAGCTATACCTCACCGTGATCTGGTTCAGACCTCGATAGCCAATACATGGGTGCAGACCTCCATCCTTCTTCTTCACAAAAAATAAACTCGAGGAGGAGGGTAAAGTGGAGGACCAAATGTACCCCTGACACAGGGATTAGGAGACATATGTTTCCATAGCCACCGTCTCCACCAGTGACAGAGTGTACACATGACTCCTGGGAAATGCAGCGTCTACCAGGAGATTTATCGCACAATCTTTTGAGTCGCCTTCTTTCTGGAGAAGGTGAGCCAAATCTGCATATTCAGGGGGAATACGCATGGTGGAGACCTGGTCTGGACTCTTCATCATAGTAGCACCAACAGAAACCCCTAAACACCTCCCCGAGCACTCTCGTGACCACCCCGTGAGAGCCCTCTGTGGCCAAGAAAAAGTGGGGTTATGACTAACCAGGGTAGACCTAGCACCACGGGAAACGCAGGAGAGTCAATAAGGAAGAGACTAATTCTCTCCTTGTGACCCTCTTGCGTCACCATGCCCAGAGGAACAGTGACTTCCCTAATCAACCCTGACCCTAATGGTCGACTATCTAAAGCGTGAACGGGGAAGGGCACAGCCACGGGAACAGTGAGGATCCCTAAACTATGGGTGAATGCTCTATCAATAAAATTCCCAGCCACGCCTGAATCGATGAGCGTCTTATGCAGGGAATGTGGGGAAAACTCAGGGAAAGTGACATACACAAACATATGTGCAACATAGGGCTCTGGGTGAGAATGGTGGCGGCTCACCTGGGGTGATGCCAGAGTGCCCTGCCTGCTGCCTCGATACCTAGCGAAACCAACCCGGCACCGACCCGGCAGTGTGACCACAGATGGTGCATGAGCTGGATCCCCCTCCGGACTCCCTGCACCCTGCCCCTCCCAGCTCCATGGGTATTGGAGAGGGGGTGTGTGGGGATGGAACCAACAGACCCTGATCTGAACGCCCATGGGTAGCCAGCAGGTTGTCCAGCCGGTCTGTACGGGGTGCGTACTGGCGGCAGAGAAGTCAGACGCAGGAGAGCAAAAACTGTCTTTCCAACGGCGCAGTTTAATAACAAAACCCACCGGAAAATATAACAATCAACAAATGGGTACAAAACCCGAGGCACACCAGGACAGACGTGCACAAGCACTTACAATAAACAATCACCCACACGGACATGAGGGGGAACAGAGGGTTAAATACACAACATGTAATTGATGGTATTGAAACCAGGTGTGAGGGAAGACAAGACAAAACCAATGGAAAATGAAAGGTGGATCAGCGATGGCTAGAAGGTCGGTGACGTCGACCGCCGAACGCCGCCCGAACTAGGAGAGGGACCGACTTCGGCGGAAGTTGTGACAGATACGAATATGTACAGTATTATTTACTGTAAACACACTATACACTATAGGCATATGCGTCTTATTGCTGTAGCTGAGAGCATGTTAATGGGGCCGTGGGCCCTGGGTGGGAAACCAGACAAAGAACACAAAGGCTGATCAGACAAACATAGCGCAAAGAGTGGCTACCAGGTCACTTGACTGACACCAAAATACACCTATTATGGGTTGATGCTAACGAAACGTTACATACACTCATTACTGTCACCCACCAGTCAGAAATCTGAGTGAGACCATTAGGGAATGGGGGAACTAAAGAACATTGCACCTTATTTCTGAAGAAAGCAATGTTCGCCCATGTTGCAACAGCAATACGTTCATGCTAATATGTGTTGTAATTGCATGATAGTCAGGCCCCATGTGTCAACAAGCTCTGTTCAGCAGAGTGCTTATTAGCTGGCGGGAGACTTCGGGAAATGTGATTGGTCATGCTTCAAGCAGCAAGAGCTGTATAACCAATGGAATTGGATGAATAATTTCAACATCTCATCCCCTTCGCTTTATGCGATGTTTTGCACTTAACTATGTTATATTACATGTTTCATTTGGTTATAAACCAAAACAAATGTCCTTCCTTTTCACTGGTGGGTAAAACCAATGAGTAACCTAACAGAACAAATTGTGTCAGATGCTTGTCCCTGACTTCCATGTAAATGTCTTCCACCTGCCTCTTCATTGATTTGTGCATATTTTGTGAGATGTAGCGTTTCACTCTCTCTCTCTCTTTCTCCCTTCACACCTCTCGTCGCCATGGTCCCAGGTGGATTCAGAGCAGCTCAATTTGTCATTGACTTGTCAGGCCTGAATAAGACAAACTACTCTATGCTCATTTATCTGTTATAACACCATACCCTGAGGATTCTGGGTCAGGGGCTCACTGAGGGGATATGTACGTTACAATGTATTGCTGATGTTACAGGTTCATGTAAAAAGATATGATAGTACCATAATATCATGTGTACTCTCTAGGATGCACTGCCCAACAATAGTGTAGTGCTCTTCACCCCTGCCCCCGATGGTCCACGGTGTGTGTATGGTTATAACACCTGCTTTAGCTGGTCATGGTCTGGATGATCCGTTGAAAAGTAGAAATAGGTGTTTTGGCACTAGGTTGGGTCAAATGGCTGCATACATCGCAGGCCTCCAGGATATGTATTGACACTGGAGCAGGGAAAAGGGAAATCATATGTTACTCTCCTTCCCCAAAGGGATACAGGACTGTGACTCTGACTGAACAGCCCAAGGGCATGGTGTCCAGCGGAAGAGAAAATGACAACATATTCCATATTTCCAGTGACATTCTTGAAACCTTGCTAGAATGTTGCCTACAGCGTTAGTTGAGATGAATCACATTTAGGCCATTATTACTGTCGTTTTTAACTGGTCAATGTGAGACTACAAAGACACATTCGTTAAGTTTTATTTAATTGTGATGAATGATAAAGAAGGCCCAAAGAGTTCCACCTGACATGTAAGTTACACTGCTGTTAAGAAATTGAACTGATTTGTATTGCCTCTCATCTCCTTGAGAGAGCATTGCTTTGGGGTCTCCTGTAAGTGCAACTCCCTCCATTCTCTCTGGGGACATTTATTGACGGCTACATACATATATATATCTTACAGTTTGTTTTACAATCGCTAAGATCCATTTCTCAATACGTAGGTCACTTTTTTAAAACTCTTCACACAGTTCTCCTAACCAACTTTCAGTTTGGCACAGCAGTTAATTTCACATCCAAAATGCACTAAAACTACCATCCTGGGCACTTCATACATGTCGCCTCTGGGAAAACTGGGCTGAGGGCTTCACATGTCTGAGGCTCCGGCAAATGCTCCGGCAGCGGCGCCGGACAACTAATTCTTCATTAACACTAGCAAAGGTTGTCACCCCAACACTTTGTCACTCATAAAACAATAACCTGGGGAGCACTGGAGCTCTGGTGCGCAACCTTGGCAAAAACACTAAGAACCGGTAGCATTACACAATGTTTTCTTTTGTAAAATGTCTTTACAAAACAAGAATGACACCTGCCTCTACTGTTTAGTCATCCAGCATTCATTTGGGGCTGCCTCTCGTACCTGTCGCACTGCCGTGCTGGCTCCTCATATTGCCGGTAGCCTCCAGCTCTGCTTTGGGGTGGTTAGAGTGCTGGACCAGTGATGGTGGCCTCTGTTGTTGACTGTCCTTTACCAATTGTGGTGGGTGATTCTGTTGCTTAGACGGATCAGAGGACCAATACGCGGCGTGGTAATTTTCCATGGTACTTTTTAATGAGGCATGAATAAACTAACAAAACAAGAAAAGGAAAACTCAAAAAATCTACACAGAGACAGGAAACAATCACCCACAAACACACAGTTGTTGATTCTTCAGAGACCTAATGACACTGATTGAGGCCGAAACATAGAATTTCCCAAAACCTAGTTAGAACCCACGCCTGTAACTAAACACAAAACACAGAAAATAAAGGTAGTGCGACGGGTAGCCTAGTGGTTAGAGTGCTGGACCAGTAACTGAAAGGTTGCTAGAGAATAGGTAAAAATCTGTTGTTCTTTCTTAACTGGCTGTCATTGTAAATAAGAATATGTTCTTAACTGACTTGTCTAGTTAAATAAATAAAATATATATAACATTTAAAAACGTGAAAAATTGTGTCCATGTGGGACATTTGATCATGTGGATGGTGGTCATAAACCTTCCACCTCCATGAGGTAAACAATTCCTCTATGGGGTTGAGGAATGGAGAGTAAGGAAGGAGGAAAATAATTCCTCTATGGGGTTGAGGAATGGAGAGTAAGGAAGGAGGAAAATAATTCCTCTATGGGGTTGAGGAATGGAGAGTAAGGAAGGAGGAAAATAATTCCTCTATGGGGTTGAGGAATGGAGAGTAAGGAAGGAGGAAAATAATTCCTCTATGGGGTTGAGGAATGGAGAGTAAGGAAGGAGGAAAATAATTCCTCTATGGGGTTGAGGAATGGAGAGTAAGGTGGAAGGAAAAGTGACACCATCCTGGGATGGGCTGCAAACCACTCTGTGACTGCACCGGAGTGGTGAAATGCCACATTGTCCCATACAATTACAAACGTTGGCTGATTTCGCCTCACTGCAACCCTTTCCTCACCTGGCACAACCTTCCATAGAGGTCATCCAGGAATGAAATGAGATGCTCTGTGTTGTTTGGCCCAATTAGTGGTTTGTGTAACCGCAATTCATCCGAGAATATTGCTGCACACATTGTGATGTTGGCACCCCTCTGGCCCAGGATATCCACTGTGGCTCTTTTCCCAATCACATTCCTTCCTCGCCTCCGTGTTTTGGCCAAGTTAAAACCTCATCCACAAAGATGAATATGTAGAATGTTTGCCTGGCTTCAATCTCCATGACTCTCTAAAATGAATCCACAAGGCAACATAAGAGTTAGGCTATTACAGTAGCTTTCATTATAACTAAAAACATGCCATTGTGTTCTCAAAGGAAGGGGTGTACAACTGCTTCATCCTGACTTGATGTTGTTTCAGGAAACTAGAAATAGTTGTTATTGTTACATTGTGAATATTTCCAAATGTAATGTTGTCTGCCAACACTCTGTCCCGAATCTCTGTGAGTTTCATGCCATTGTTTCTAATGACCATATCAATGATTGCAGTTTCCTGCACAACAGTGAAAATCCTACCTCTCCTGCCTGCGGGAGGCAACCGTTGGGTCCTAAGCAGAAATACAAAAACAATTACACACAAGTGGGTTTGGAGGCTTTGCTCAATTTACTTCTGTAATGTGCAGTTCAGTCAGATGCCCTTGCAGAATGCACATCTTACCTGTTGTTTTGCTGGAAATTTCCCACAATGATTTAAAATAAATTAGCTGCAAATCCACACTAACACAAGGTTATATTAACAGTATTGCACTTTTCATGTAGCCTACTGTCGGCCAGCTAATAGCCTAACTACCGATCAAGCAACATTATAGACAAAAAATGACAATAGTATTGCTGCAGAATTATTTGGCTATCACAATATAGGTCAAATGAAGATCCTCTGAGCCCCAGGATTAATGAGTGTCCAGTAACTCCAACACACTGTGTCAACCAGGGGAGCACTTGAACACGAGTATTTGAAGAGGGCCATGTTGATATCCTGATGTCAATCATGACACGGCTGCAGACAGGGCTCTAGGGTTCCATTGGGACTCCCCACTATACTCCACCTCCCCAAGGCCTGCTCATGGGAGAGAAGAGCATTACTGGGTTATTACACTGGACTGGATTGATGGAAGAAAGTTTTCACTCACATGATCCTCTGTATTTTGCAACACTGTGCTTGAGAACGTACAGTAGGGCTCTGAATACATACATAGTGGAAGAATAGCCCCGTAATTAATCTTTGGGTTCACGTGCGTGTCTTTAACACATCTTAATTTGATGAAAGACAGTCCATTAACAGAAGACACTCTCTCCATCTACCCTCTACTTGAGGCCAACCTTTCAGCTGTCTCTAGTGTGCCACTTCAATATGCTGTTCTTGATCATTCTCTCCTCTTTTAATCCACCTGTTTGAGGTGACACTCTTTACGCACGCGTGTAAGACACTGTGTGTGTGTGTGTGTGTGTGTGTGTGTGTGTGTGTGTGTGTGTGTGTGTGTGTGTGTGTGTGTGTGTGTGTGTGTGTGTGTGTGTGTGTGTGTGTGTGTGTGTGTGTGTGTGTGTGTGTGTGTGTGTGTGTGTGTGTGTGTGTGTGTGTGCAGCATGCATCAGACTGTTGTCCTATGTTTCCTGGTTCTTGTCAGACTTGATTAATAACAAATCTCCCGTTTAACAAGAGCATTACTAACACCGGCTTTTCAGGGTCGTCGTGCACCCCATAAATATGAGGTGGCACAAAGTACAGTGCTTTGGGAAAGTATTCAGGCCCCTTCCTTTTCTCCACATTTTGTTACGTTACAGACTTATTCTAAAATGTATTAAATCTTTTTTTATATAATCAATCTACACACAATACCCCATAATGAGAAAGCTAAAAGTATTTTTTAGAAATGTTTGAAAATGTATTACAAATAAAAAAACAGAAATACCATATTTACATAAGTATTCAGACCCTTTGCTATGAGACTCGAAATTGAGCTCAAGTGCATCCTATTTCCATTGATCATCCTTGAGATGTTTCTACAACTTGATTGGAGTCCACCTGTGGTAAATTCAATTGATTGGTCATGATTTGGAAGGGCATACAGTACACCTGTCTATATAAGGTCCCACAGTTGACAGTGCATGTCAGCAAAAACCAAGCCATGAAGTTGAATGCATTGTCAGTAGAACTCCAAGCCAGGATTGTGTCGAGATACAGATCTGGAGAAGGGCCTTAGTCTGGGAGGTGACCAAGAACCCGATGTTCACTCTGACAGAGCTCTAGAGTTCCTTTGTGGGGATGGGAGAACCTTCCAGAAGGGCAACCATCTCTGCAGCACGCCACCAATCAGGCCTTTATGGTGGAGTGGCCAGACAGAAACAAGATTCTCTGGTCTGATGAAACCAACATTTTATTATTTTGCCTGAATGCCAAGCGTCACGTCTGGAGGAAACCTGGGACCATCCCTACAGTGAAGCATGGTGGTGGCAGCATCATACTGTGGAGATGTTTTTTAGCGGCAGGGACTAGGAGACTAGTGGTCCTTCTGTAGCTCAGTTGGTAGAGCATGGCGCTTGTAACGCCAGGGTAGTGGGTTCGATTCCCGGGACCACCCATACGTAGAATGTATGCACACATGACTGTAAGTCGCTTTGGATAAAAGCGTCCGCTAAATGGCATATATTATTATTATTTATTATTAGTCAGGATCGAGGGAAAGATGAATGGAGCAAAGTACAGAGAGATCCTTGAAGAAAACCTGCTCGAGAGCACTCAGGACCTCAGACTGGGACGAAGGTTCACCTTCCAACAGGACAACGACCCTAAGCACACAGCCAAGACAAACAAAGGAGTGGCATCGGGACAAGTTTTGAATGTCCTTGAGTGACCTAGCCAGAGCCTGAACTTGAACCCGATCTAACATCTCTGGAGAGACCTGAAAATATTTGTGCAGCAACACTCCCCATCCAACCTGACAGAGCTTGAGAGGATCTGCAGAGAAGAATGGGAGAAACTCCCCAAATAAAGGTTTGCTAAGCTTGTAGCGTCATACCTAAAGGTACTGAGTAAAGGCTCTGAATACATCTAAAAACCTGTTTTTGCTTTGTCATTATGGGGTATTATGTGAAGATTGATGAGGGTCGAAAAACAATTTCATACATTTTAGAAAAGGCTGTAACATAACAAAATGTGGAACAATTCAAGGGGTCTGAATACACTCCGAATGCACTGTACATGAGGGTGGCTGGGTGCTGGTTGGAGCATTTAGCATTTTTCAAACACCTGAAACACCTGACCCATAATCATTATGTTTCAGTATATGCATGTCTAAACATACCTCTTGAGCTGTCTGTATATGCTTCTAATATGCTTCTCTGCTAAAATCTGGGTAAAAGATTTATATGAATGTGAGTCTTGTTCAGTACATTTTGTAATTGCTTGCATTTCTAAAGTGTACCAACCCTGTCAGAAATCATGCCAGTTAAGATAGTTAGAGACAAGCTAGCTACTCTAACTTGATTGATGGCCTGTAAGCCATCAAAATGGCTTGGTAGCTAGTAGTATGAAACAGGACAAATCTGAGGACGCCCATGTGCTCCCTATGGTCTTGACGGCTCTGTGCGCAGTCAATGCTGCGCTCATAGAGCATGAGGAGGCATTGTTCTGGGGTAGGTTAAATCGTTATAACCAGCGGCTAAACAAGTCTCATATCACTGAGAGTGCTGTGCAGTTCAGCACGTACGGGCAAATGGCTAAACTCCTTTAAATCCTCCTCTGCAGAGGTGTGTTTTGAAGACGATCAGCCAGCAGCTTTGCCTTTTTATTGACTTTCTCCACCAGTTTTCTTGCTCAGGCGTCGTGTGCGCTCTCCATGGTGCTGAAAGGCATTCACGTAATCCGCTCAAACGAACAGCCTTGGCTACCCAGACGACATTTCACAAGTAATTCAAATCAAGTTTTGGAACATACAGTGCACAAACAATGCAACCATGATAGGACATATATCATTTGTGTAGTATACAATATAATTATCACGCAGTTTGCAACTCTGCATACAATCAGTGTATAACATCACCGTCGGTTTTGTTCGTCAAAAAGCAAGACAGGTACGCAGTGGATTTCACCCGCAACAAACATTCTATGAAATTCTGCACTGTGCACCGCCCCCCTCTAACTCTCCCGCTCTCTCTATCTGTCTCTCACATACGCCACTCTCCTCCCTCGCCACTTTCTCCATCCAAGAAGCTATCTTTGCCTCCCCAGCTTTACTCTACAAGCATGTCCTCAGACTTGCAGCCGTGTGATGAAGCGAACCAACTGACTTCCAGAGAGCACCGGATGAAGGAAACCCGCTGCACGAGTAGCAGAAAAGCCTGAGAGCAGGTAATTAACTCAACAACATATGTCCCGCAAAACTTAATGATGTTTGGTTAGAGAATGGAGAGAAATGCACACGATAAAAATTCGCTCAGTCAGTGTACCGGCGCATAACATTCGTGTGTAATGTAATTGTGCAATCTTTATAGTAGTCTGTACCTTTGGAAGTTTTTATATCAATTTACTTGGGATACATGCATAATGTATCAGCATCAGTCGTGGCAGGATAGTGACAGAACTTTGTGCGCAACAAGCAAAGTTCGACTTGACCTATGGTATATGAGGGTCTTTCTTGGGCATTCACCACATTATACTGAATCAACCGATGCTGTACAATAGACAATGTCGTATAGGAGTCATATTTCCTATCGGGGGATGTAATAAACGTGTTTATCAGTGACATGGGAGTGGAGATGGTTTGCGCTTTAGACGTGGGTATCTGTATATTGTGCCATGCCATGATGCGGAATGGAATTGTCACATTGCGCAATGAAATTCAGTTTAGCAAATAAATACATGATCATAGTGCTATGGATATTGTTTTCTATTACCTGCTGTTGTCGTCAATATTGGAATGATTCTCTTTTATTTTGGAGAAGTAAAAACTATTTTATTCTTATATGATCCATATCTTCTTTTCAGTGGATTGTTTCTGCATCCAACACAAATGAAACGATATATACAAAGGTGGTATACAATGTTACGATAATACATATTTAATTAGTTGCCTTAATAATTACAATGATCATAAATGGAATATTACATTTTCCACCATTTGTATGTCTGTTGCCGATCCATCCATGGAGCGGTTCCTTTCTCTATAGGAATGGTATTGCGCATCCCGGTGCCAGGCACTTCTCCAGCAAGACAGAAAGCATTTCGTGAGAGTTGGCAAATTGTTTTTCTAAGCAAGTTCAACAGTATCGAATTTCCCGCTTGGGCTAGTACAACCGTATTGCGTTACGATGTTATTCTATTGTGCGACACAAAGAGGGTATACCATTTAAATATGCCATTGATTTGTGTTTTGTATATGTTAATGTGTTTATATATTTAAATACAAAATATAAAATAATCGTAGTCATTTTGCAGTGAAGTATGAAGCATCCGGAAGTTGACGCATGATTTTGACTCGATGTCCTTGATTTGGAGACCTTCATACCTCGTGCAAATACGATTCTGTCCATACAGAATGGTATTGCTGTGTCCCCTACCCCACAAAGGAAGACAGGGAATAGTTTGTCGATTTCGTCGTCAGACTACATTAATGTATGCATCCCACCATCATAACGATAAATGGACAGCACGCTGCATGAACATACATGCTGGGATATGTTCAAGAGAGGATTTTCAATTATTTCACCCAATGCGCAATGAGTTTACTCACGGTTGTTTTGCAGTGGTGATGGGAGAAGGGGATCGATTTAATGACAAACAACAGGGTTTGTTCGACTGTGATGAAGCTCACGTCTCACTGAATGTGCGCGTAAAAGCGCGCTTGGCACTGCGCGAGCAAACCCCAAAGGATGAGTTTGGAATATGGCTGGTGCGTTTTGACACAGATTAGCAGATTGTATGATTGTACAACTGACAGCATTAACAGGAATGAAATCAGTGAGCGATTCCAGATTTCTCAACAGATCAAATAAGGGGTCTTGCCCCATTATCTAGGTTGCATGACGTGTTCCGAAATTGCGTCAAAATCAAGTTTTGAAATGAGCCACTGCTTTTGTGTTTTGAGGTCGCTGGAAGCTGGTGCAATTCTTCACGATAACGTCACAGTCGTGTCAAGCCTTTTGAGGTTGGAAAATAAAACATGTGCTTTGCATCGATTACCATCCCCATGTGAAGTATGGGTTCCTGTGATCTCCAATAAAACTCTGGTCACACTGCGGGAGAATAAATGTGCCTGGCTATTCATAAATAGCCCCATAGACTCACATAAGGATATGCATTTATCAGATCGGGTTAAAGACACACTGTCTCGACTGTCCCACCTGTAACCTGTGAGATATGATTGTTTTTGATCGAGTTGATAGGTGATGAGAAAAAAAAACATTTATTTCATAGGTGAAGAATCTGTTCTTGCATTACTTATTGGTCTCCCAATTCTAAATGACGTTGGCCATTTAACAGATTGGATAGGGGGCGAACCCTTTGAAGGCGGATGCAAATGTACCTCTTGTTAATGTGTCTGGTGTGTTTTATTAATTAGTGCACTTGATGCATTTGAGGTCCAGGTGCAGGTTGAAAAGCGTGGTCATCATTTATAACATAAAGGCACGGACTCTGCACTCTCTCTTTTACTTGCGTAAGTGCACTGGTAATTATTAGGAACAATGTTACCCTGAATTCATTGTTGAAATTAATTGGTTTTGTGAGATAAAGACTGGGCAGACAACACTAGACCAATTGAATACTGAATAATTGTTGGTAGTGGTTTGGTTCTTGCAAAGTGTATTTAGTTCTGGTACAGCTTGGCTGATAGGGTGCATTCTGGCGCTCACAATTAAGAGCCTTTAACAGAATGGTTATTTGTATTGCCTTTGAGCAATATTCGCAAAATACCATGCACGAGTAACCTAAATTCAGCAAAAAAAAGAAACGTGCCTTTTTCAGGACCCTGTCTTTCAAAGATAATTCGTAAAAATACAAATAACTTCACAGATCTTCATTGTAAAGGGTGTAAACACTGTTTTCCATGCTTGTTCAATGTCCCATAAACAATGAATGAACATGTACCTGTGGAATGGTCATTAAGACACTAATAGCTTACAGATGGTAGGCAATTAAGGTCACAGTTATAAAAACTTAGGACACTAAAGAGGCCTTTCTACTGACTCTGAAAAACACCAAAAGAAAGATGCCCAGGGTCCCGGCTCATCTGCATGAACGTGCCTTAGGCATACTGCAAGGAGGTATAAGGACTGCAGATGTGGCCAGGCCAATAAATTGCAATGTCCGTACTGTGAGACGCCTAAGACAGCGCTATAGGGAGACAGGATGGAAAGCTGTCCTCGCAGTAGCAGACCACGTGTAACAACACCTGCACAGGATCGTACATCTGAACATCACACCTGCGGGACAGGAACAGAATGGCACCAACAACTGCCCGAGTTACACCAGGAAAGCACAATCCATCAGTGCTCAGACGGTCCGCAATAGGCTGAGAGAGGCTGGACTGAGGGCTTGTAGGCCTGTTGTAAGGCAGACATCACCGGCAACAACATTGCCTATGGGCACAAACCCACCGTCGCTGGACCAGACAGGACTAGCCAAAGTGTTCTTCACTGACGAGTCACGGTTTTGTCTCACCAGGGGTAATGGTCAGATTCACGTTTATCGTCAAAGGAATGAGAGTTACACAGAGACCTGTACTCTGGAGCGGGGTCGATTTGGAGGTGGAGGGTCAGTCATGGTCTGGGGCGATGTGTCATAGCATCGTCGGACTGAGCTTGTTGTCATTCTAGGCAATCTCAATGCTGTGCATTACAGAGAAGACATTCTCCTCCCTCATGTGGTATCCTTCCTACAGGCTCATCTTGACATGACTCTCCAGCATGACAATGCCACCAGCCATACCAGCGAAGAGCCCGGATCTCAATCCCATTGAGCACATCTGGGACCTGTTGGATCAGACTGTCAATATATTCCCATCATTATACATGATCAATATCACATTAGAGACGCAACCACTAAGAGTAAGCATCATTTCCCTGTGCCATTGTGGTTTATGACCATGATTATCTCATACTGTACTGTAAAGGCATATACTAACCCTTAGGGTAAGACGCTGTATAGGGCTCATAACCTATATTCTATAGACTTGGAGATTTGTATCAGTGTGAATATGTTATGTTGCATATTGGCTGCTCTGCATAACATGCTTGCTTACTAACCATGTGAGTAAAGAGGAAGAATGGGATTTGAGTTTGTGTGTAGGGAGCTATTGATTTATTCATTTTTACCTATGAGGTCGTTTTTTATACTTGTTCATTTTTGTTTTACACTCATTCTCCAACGTATCTACACCAACCATGAGATAGATGTGGAGTTTGTTCAAAGTCATCCCCCTAAAGGTGGGACATATTGATGGGCTATGTTTATTTGGCAGAGAGAGTTACCATTCAGTGAGATGCTATTTGTGTGTTTTCTCTATAGGGGCACCCCAAGTTGACCCCATCCGGAGACTTCTTCCTGGGCTGAACACAATGGAGACTGTTTGACAGTGGAAGTGGAGGTTTACTGTACAGTAGCTCAGCTGGAGTTCCTCACCCCTTCATGACATGCAGTGAGCCGATGCCACCAGCAGGTATGGTGGACAATTGTAATTAAGATTAATGACCTACTGTGATTTTTAAGTTGTTGCTGCTCCAGAACCTATTAGGTAGTTTAACTTTTCATAAATAGATTTAATGTTTTGCATATTAGCCATCTATAGAGTTATGGTCTGTTAGGAGAGCAGCAAGTATCTGCTTGAGAGGGGCCACTTGAACAGCTCTTGAAGTCCTACAGGTTTCCTGCCTCACTTGATAGAGCAGCTGTTAAGGAGCAGAGCAAACTAAGGTAGCAGGCATAAAATAAACACCTGAGCGGGGTCGCCACATTCTGTTTTCAGGGGGAAAGCAAGCTAGTTTGAAAATACTGTATCCCTGAAAATAGGATGTCACTTGATTAGTCACTTGTTTAATACAATTGCAAAGTTAACACATAATGCACTCCGAGCTTTGCCTATACATTTCCACCATGTACGCACCATGTATGCTCACTTTTAAATGAACCCAGGCTCTAATGGAAAGTTCGAGAGGCTGGCACCAGGGGTGCATTTGATATAGCAGCGAGGAGCAAAGGTGTATTTTTAAAAGTTGACATTTAGTCGGTTATGTGTTTGAATCAACGGACATAGGCCTTTAGAGCAGTAACCCAGCGGTGGTGATCGAGCAGTGGTGCAGTGGTGATCGAGCAGTTTGATCGAGCAGTGGTGCGGTGGACATCAGTGGAGCTGAGAGATGGCACCAGTTGAAAAATGCCTGATTATCACGCTTTCAATCACAGCAGGCTGTCACATTTACACTGAGCTGCTGGTCTTAAATCACACTTTTTTATTATATTGTTATGCAATTAAAATGTTATTTCTTGCTTTGTATGGATAATCTGAGGCAGCAGCGATGGAGGCTTGTTAAGGAAGAGGATGTAATTAAGCTAAAATGGGAGAATGGAATAAGAGCATGTGCAAACCTTCCACTCTAACGTGTTGAGCACAATGGAGTGGTAAGGAAGTCCTCTCCAGACGGTTTCTTGAGCAGCTACATTGACCATGCTAGTCACCACCACTCAGAACACGGAGATGTGTCGAGATACAGCATGCCCATCTCCGCTCCAAATGAGTACTTACGTTGCACGTTGCATGATTTCCTGATACAACTCTGTAGCCTATATCCTGTAACAATAGGGTTCTCGCAAGCCTGCGATTCAGCTCAAGCAACATCGAAAAAATCGGACAATCAAACCTGTCACGGCAAATACAATCCAGCTGAATTGTGCTGTCATAACAGCAGTCATTACACCTGGTGCATGTGATGGGTTATTTATCTGACGTTGAAGGAGTCAGAACTTATATGGGGTGTACCGGAGGAACTCCACAGCACTGAGTGATGCTCCTCCAGATCTTTGTCTAGCACTGTGAAGTATGGATCAAATAAAATAGTGTCATTGCATTTCCTACAAAGACTATAGGAGGTCGTTGAACTAAGCGGTATGTCGTATTTCTTATTCTGTGCATAACAAATGCTGAAGAGATGTAGTGACCCTGTAATTGGTTGTAAAACCCAAGCTTGCCGTTTAGTATTTCAGGGCTCTCTAGTTAATACGGTGGTGAATTACACTACCTCAGATGAACCCAGTGATGATTGTAGTGTAAAAGCTTGATAGAATACATCAGAAGCCATTACTCTTCAAAATTGGTTCTAGGTAATCTGTTTAGTGTCCCACAGGGGGAGACCTGAATACTTTAAATCATGCAGGTTGGCATTTATTGGGATGACTCATGTACTGGAGGAAGCACTGCAGGGTAGTCACTAGCTGGCACTGCCACAAAGTCATACAATCAGATTTTAAACGCAACGATAACCGTAATCTTAACCCTTACCGAAACTCTAACCTGTACTACACTGCTAACCTTATGCCTAACCCTAACCTTAAATTCAGACCAAAAAGCACATTTTGGTTTTCATGGTTTCTTAACAATATATAGCCAATTTTGACTTTGCCGCTGGCCCGTCTAGTGGAAATCGCTCAGCTCCACCTCCAGGACAAGATTCATTCCAATAAATGTCAACATGCTTTAATCATGGCCGGAGAAACTGTAAGATCTGTTGATATCATTGTAATGAATCATCCACAATGTATCTCTCTCTCTCTCTAAGTCTCTTTCCTGGTCCCCTCCCTCTGAAATAGGCAGGCCTCTAAAAGGTTGCAGTGTTTTTGTGGTGCGCCGTGACGCTGTTCCATTCTAATCAAGAGGGTTCACTGCATTTACCCTTGGGCTAGCAGCTAGCCTATAAACTATTGTTGGGACACAGCTTAGAGATGGAAGAAAGAGCTTCCCCGCCCGCTGCTGTCTGTAAACAGTGCCGAATCCTTTGTTGTACCATAACAGAGAACCAAGACTGCTTAGTAATAGTAGACTACTAAGTAGTAGTACCATCGATATCACAAGATATTTCTCTGCCTGTTTTCGGTTCTCAGACACAGCTGAGGAAGCCTCAGGTGTTCCTAAGTCCTGCCACTCATCCAGTAATAATTCCGGCTGCCATTCCCGGTGCTTAATTGCACTAAGCCTCGGCACCGGATAAATCCGTCCATGCTCTTCTAGCTCCATTATTATTGGCTCCATAAAACATTCAGCAGTCCCCGCTCCCGTTGGAACCATGGCGGAGCAGTGACATTGTAATTTTCCAGCCAGATCTAATTCCTCCATGATGTAGGATTGGAAGATTGGATGACAGAACGACATGGAGAGATGGAGAGATGGTTTTCCCTCCCTGATTTCTGACCTCTCACACACAGGTTGGCTATTGGAGTTACATTTCATGGCGAGGGTCACAGAGAATGAGTGCAAGAGAGGAAAGTACTGTATTAAGGGGTGATTATTTTTCCCAATCCCCCCCTAGACTCAGTAGGTAGATAATGATACAGCCAGCCTGGCTCATCTGGCTGTTATTGTTATCAACTCTGCCCAGACAGAATATACTGCTCTATAGGGACGTTTTCCACTACAGTGCTACTGCTGTTGCTGCTGCTGACCCTGTGGATGTTTGTGAGTGAGCCATGTAACAATTTCTCCTCTTTCGGGTCATGAACACTAACGAGCAATTAGACAGGAAGAGGGACGATGATACGAGGCTGAAAAATGTCTCCCTAAAGTCCTGGTGAGTTTGAGCTCTTTCAGGCAGAGTCTGACAGGACTGGGCCTTTAATCATTCACAGTCACTAACAGGACCAGTGAGACTGTCTGAATGGGTTTGTGTTATGTCAGAAAGAACTATAGCATCTCAAACATTTGACATACACACTCCAGGAAGCACGGACAGATACACACACACTTACACTCATAGTCACACCACACACACACACACACACACACACACACACACACACACACACACACACACACACACACACACACACACACACACACACACACACACACACACACACACACACTCGCGCGCACACGCACACACACACACACACACACACACACACACACACACACACACACACACACACACACACACACACACACACACACACACACACACACACACACACACACACACACACACACACCCGTCCTTTGCCGGTCCTTTTCTCTTCATTCACCATTCCCTGGATCACCGTCATCATCTGGTGCTATCTAGAACCTAATAGTGTTCTTCAGCTGTGCCCATAGGAGAACCCTTTGAAGAACCCTTGTTGGTTCCAGGTATAACCCGTTTGGGTTCCATGTGAAAACTTTTCCATAGAGGGCTCTACATGGAACCCAAAAGAGTTCCACCTGCAACCAAAAAGGGTTCTCCTATGGGGACTGCTGAAGACTCCTTTTAGAACCCTTTTTTCTAAGAGTGTACCTTACAATGATGACATTTTTATCCTGGATACTGGGCTCCCCACAAAGGTTGACATGTCTACCAAGGTGATAGGTTAATCATGTGTATTTCTTGAATTAATTCTGCATTTCCCCTGCCCTAGTGGATCTGTTGTTTTCCCATCCTCAGCCATTCACTTTCAAGAACTAAGTGTTTTCAGCCCCTATGTAAAGGACTAACATGGTTTTAAAGGTCATTCTCACACTTTAAATTCATTTGTCTTCCTAAAAGGCCTAAACATCTTAATTACAAATCCTATCATTGTAAACCTCTGTGATTCTGTCACCTTTGCCCTGGTCCTGTCATCCGTCCATTAAGGAACCCTAAATGCCCCCCACTCTCGTCAAAACTAGAACGCTTTATTTAGTTCTCTGTTCAGTAGATACTGCCAAAACGTACCATTGAAAGGAAGTGGCACGAAATTACAGCATCAATCCATGTTTCCATTTAGTCCTGTTGCGAGCCTCTTGCAACATAAATACTGTACTTTTTTTTAGGGAATATTCAGAACTGCAGAATGTGCCAAAGAAGCAAGTCTGTAAATTGCCCATGCAATTTTACAAAGCAATTGTGCTTCTCCTATCCCAGTGTCAGAGGAGAAAAAAAGGCAATCTGTGAAATTAAACTTCAATTAGAGTAGTGGAGAGACTACTGCTTCACACAAAAGCTCCATTTTGTACAGGCCCACAAGCTCTCACCAGCTAAACACAGGCTCTGAAGATAATGATGGAATCATAGCAGAGAGAAATGCTCCTGTCCAAGACGCTGGCTAAATTTAAGGAGCAGAAAGGGAAAGGGGGATACCTAGTCAGTTGTACAACTGAATGCATTCAATTGAAATGTGTCGTCTGCATTTTCTGTTGTTGTCAGCTCTGGGATTCGATCCAGCAACCTTTCGGTTACTGGCCCAACATTCCTACCCCAGAAGTGGTGGATCATGTTGAACACGTGTTAAAACCGAGTAATACTAATGATGCAGGCAATGATCATTTGAGGTTACAGATTCAGCAGTGCCTCGGTTGATTCTTGTGCATTTGTGAGTGCAGACCTGTTTATACTGTAGCTTCAGGTATAACTCATCTCACCTTTTGTTTCTTTATCCACTATGTTGTGTAGTAAAGCCCAGTTCTTTTATGTGCTCAGCTGGTTAGATTTACTGCGGCTGTCCATTCTGTCTAACTATACGTAAATGCAAGACAAAGTCCAGATAATGGTTGTAAAAACGTCTGTTTTGTTCGTCCTGGGTGGCATTTCGTAGATGTCTGTTATTTTCTTGTTATTTCACAGAAAGAGGAAAGATGTGTGTCTAGCTGTACCCGGGGGGACAGTGGAGAGAAATCACTGGAGGATGTAGATATATCCCAAGGAGGAAGCGAGACTGGGACGAAGAGGAAACAGGGTCATGATATACTTCCACGATCAAAACAAGACCAGGACGACTCCAGGCATGAGATTTCAGAGACTAAGCCATAAGCACAACATGTCCGGATCATCCAATACCTAGATATCTAGCTAACTTTCTCAACCTCAGGCTGTCAGTGAGAGAAACAACCAGCCATTTGGCCTATAGACCTGCTGCACCCAGATCCATGACTCGACCCGACATTCATGAAGAAACCATTGTGGACAAAACTCTTTCCAGGTGGCTGAATTGACATTTGGAATAAATGCCATGGAGAAAGAGTGTATTTCAGCCATTTGTGTGCATTTTAGGAACTGTGCACGGGCTTACCCCCGCTGATTCAATGTGGCATTTATATGCGAGTTCTGTGGGTTTATGAAAGGATTTATTATGTCCGTTATTATCTTTAGACTCCCCGTTGAGTCAGCTGGCCGTGTCAAACTGAACGGCCCCGTCTGATATGCTGTTACTTGAGTTGACAGAGACAAGGTTGCCGAGGGAGCCCAGAGAATACAGTGTGTCAGGAATATATTCTCGGTGTCGTTCCGCACCCCGTAATTCACACCCTCTGACAGACCTCTCCAGAAAGAGTCAGTACGCTGAAGAAAAAGAACAAGCACAACCAGAGAGAAACTCTGGGCTTGTCAGGCCAGGTGATACGAAGACGAGTAGAGAACAGTGAACAGGCAAGCGAGCGATAAAAAAGGAATTCAAGGACAAATTCAGAGGGGCTTCAGCTCAGAGTCAAGAGATAAATGGGAGCTGTAAGAATGCAGGAGACCATTTTAATGTGTTCCGTGAACGTGGAGGCAGAACGTATTTGGGTATTGTCCTACTGGTCTACCTCATCAGTCAGGATGGTATATCATCCTAGATATATCAGACCAGATGCCGTGTGAGGAGTGTGTCTGTGACGTATTGGCGTACTGAGGTGGCGGTAGGTACAGACAAAATCCAATGTCCTTTTTAGAAAATCATGTTTTGCAGTTTTTACTAGTCAGTTCCCATCCTTAAATACCCCTGGCTTTCATTAGAGAAAAGCCTGCAGCTCGTTTCAAAAAGCAAATCCCGCTGTGAGAATAAACAGCAGCCTGCAATGCTGTCTTTGTTGTAGTTAAACGGCACTCCAGGGAAAAGGGAGGGATTGGTTGCCAAAGAGTAACTACTTTCTTCTGTAAATAACAGAAAGTCCGTGGATATATAGCAATAGGCTTGTATAAAGATTAATACATGCAGAAAAAAGTTGAATGCGAAATCTGCTCTTCTTTATTCCATCAGACAAACACTGTGTAGATGTAGTAGGCTAAACGTAAGTGCATTCAATGCATTCTTTACTCCACAGACAAACACTGTGTAGATGTAGTAGGCTAAACGTAAGTGCATTCAATGCATTCTTTACTCCACAGACAAACACTGTGTAGATGTAGTAGGCTAAACGTAAGTGCATTCAATGCATTCTTTACTCCACAGACGTTGGTTCTGAATTGGCTGGTGTTGGCTGAGTGGTGCTGTTGACCCAACTGCCTCATTTTGCCTTTAAGGTCACTCAGATCCTTCTCATTATTATGTGCATGGTGAGGGAACATTTCTGCGAGCCAGTGGTGACTCACCATGGTCTTGCTTATTGACTGAAGTCTGGAGGCGTGTGACAGCTTCCACAGTTTTGAGCAGTGGAATGACAAACTGCACTCAAACTCTGCTCAGAGATAATGTCAGGAGAGAGCATTAAGCCTAGGTGGCATGAATGAGAATCATTTATTTATTAAACAATGAATAACATTTGAACCTGTGTGAACAGGATGACAGTGGCTTAAACTTTGAGGATCAAACACAACCACTTTTTGTCTATGATGGAAAGGTCTCCAGAGTACAGTAGTAACACTATTACTCTGCAACAGCCTTCCTAGTTGACTTATACCTTATTTGGAATACATCTCCATAGATCCAAACCAATATGGCCTCCTGTCTCCTAGTGTGTTGACAGTGACTCCCCGGTGGGCGGTATCAACCTGTGAGCAAAATGATGTTAAACAGGCTGGATAGAATCATTATGTCTCCCATCACATCAGGCATCACATACCTTGGTTAATCCCAAGGGAACCGGATTCTTAACCCGAGTTAATTGAGAATTAAGCTGTGTAGTTTCGTGGCTCTGGAAAGAGATCCCTAGGGGACGTCTTTCCGGTGATCTATTAACTTGTGATTTATTGGTTCAGTTGTTCTCCTTTCCATTTCAATCTGACTTCTTTCCTCCTCTGTTTCTGTTCATTATTCTCCCTCTCCTCTCCTCACAGTCGCCTCATATTTCATGTCTGTCTCTATCTCCCTCCCTCCCCTCGTGTGTTCTCTCTAGCTCTGCTTCTCGCCTTAGCGCAGTGATGGGCTTTTCCCATGCAGCTGGTTCTTAATGGAGGCCCTGCTCCAGAAAGCTGATGTTAATGTTGACTGGGATCACCGACTCTCCTCCGAGGCACAGAGTGGTGAGAAATGACTGTGCTACCTCCAGCCGGCCTGGCCCAATAACTTCTCATATATGGATCCGGAGGCCTGAACGGGGGAAAAGCTTACTGTTAGGGTTTAGAGGAGGGGGAGTGGGGAGGGGGTGAGGAGGGGGCGAGGAGTAGGGTGTTTATGATAGGATGTGTATACTGATGTCTTAAGATGTCTTAAGAAATGAAGGTGGATGATAGCACGTCATGAAGGATGATGAAGGAGGGTTAGTACATTTGGGAGACATCCATGCCTAACAGGACAGTGTGTTAACGAAACAGGGAAAGTGGGCCCGTTGCTCCCTCAAGTATTGGTTCGTCCATCTTGCTGTCAACAGCATTGACAGTCAGCCTGCTCTGCCGCGCCAACCTCCCTTAACCTCACAACCCTGTCTGACAGCCCTGGAGATGTGCTCTGTTCTGAGAAAGAGGTGTGTGTGTGTGTGTGTGTGTGTGTGTGTGTGTGTGTGTGTGTGTGTGTGTGTGTGTGTGTGTGTGTGTGTGTGTGTGTGTGTGTGTGTGTGTGTGTGTGTGTGTGTGTGTGTGTGTGTGTCCAGACGGTGCGGTTAGCCTCATTTACATCAGAGGATTGGTCATGACAGTGACCCTCGCTGACGAACGTAAGCAGACAGAGATTCCCCCGTCTGTTTTCTTCACGTTCTGCCATCAGTCCCCGGCTCAGAGTCTGTAAAGCAGCCATCCATGCCACAGCCTCGGTGACAGCACAGGGAAAAGCACGTCATCACTCCACACACCGTCTCCTCACATTCCCCCGGATGCGTATCCTGCCAGCCTTGCTATGATCTCCACAAACCAGACCAGGCATCCATTTTACATTGAACGGGGGTGGGGGCTGGTTCCATCCTGATTGGGTGACGTTCTAGTGTCTGTGTTATTTGTGACTGCTGGAATGCCATGGTGTGCGAGACCCAGATACGCATAGCGACTCATTCCCCAGTGCTTAGAGCCAGGAAAGCCCCATCCGTCATGCAAAGATCACCCTTGTCCTGTCTCTTTGAAGTGATGGTTGGATTTGGTGAGGCAGGACACAGTGCCTCCGGTGTGAAAACTTTCTACTACCGTGGGGCGACTCGTTCAAAACGTATGTATGAGACCAGGTGTGTAGCCAGGAACCCAGCCAAGTCAATCAACGTCCAATTCACCCGTGGTTGGGAGTAATCCAGTATGTAAGTGGCTTTTTAAATATTTTCTTAGGAAGGTGTGGTAACCCTTGCTCTCATATAAACCCACAGGGAGCAACATTAATCAAAAGAACACAGAAGGGGTTTGATGATTTGAATTTCCCCTTAAATATGACGTTTTTATTCATTTCATCTGTGGGTTTAAATCAGGGGAACGTCCGTTCCAACGGTGCCCGGCCCTCTAAATTGCATTCAGGACTCAAAACGGGAGATTTATCGTCTTCCTCCACTGGCCTGCATGAATGATTTATTAGTCAATGTCTCTCACACAAACCCCAACAGCTCTTTAATCCACACTGATATTAGCCTGCCTGACTGTATATTGGTGGACTGAGAGACATATAAAACCAAACTGCTGCGACAACACCTCTCTCTCTCTCTCTCTCTCTCTTTCTCTCTTTCTCTTTCTTTCTCTCTCTCTCTCTCTTTCTCTCTTCTCTCTCTCTCTCTCTCTCTCTATCTCTCTCTCTCTCTATCTCTCTCTATCTCTCTCTATCTCTCTCTCTCTCTCTCTTTCTCTCTCTCTTTGTCTCTCTCCAGTTTATCATGCAACTTTGAAAAACTTTTTATCTCAATGCTTTGCCCGGTTGATCCAATCAGGCGTTGTGCAGGCAGTGTGAAGAATGAAGAGGTACATGGTCTTAGATTGTCCTTTGAATTACCTGTTTCTGTGAATGTAAGATTGGGAAGGAGAAAGAGAGGCTGGCAGACTGGGGGGATTAGGAGGGGCTGATACCCAGAGTAAAGGCTGTCAATTTGTTCACTGTGAGGAGATGTGTTTGAGCATGTCTCTGGCTACTTGGACCACAGCCCTGCGTCTCCCCAGTACAGGGATTGATTGAGTCGTACCTGCATAGGGTTCCGTTGGCCCTGCACCCGTCCACGGGCCACGTTCCCTCTCCCTGCCCAGTCTGTCAGCCCCTGAAGTTATGACATCATGAGCCCCCTCATAAGGCACCTCCATTGTTTTGAAATGAAGGGACATCAATTTCCCAGACTCCACTGCCCAGCGGATGATTTGTGAGTGCTATTATCCTCAGAAATCATCCCGGAAAATGGAGAGAGTTTGGGAGGGGTGGTTTGATGCATGGAAATGGTGTCTAAGCCACCTGTTTTGGCCAGTTCCAATAGTGGTATTTCACACTTTTGGGGTCAAAACCCCACCTACACATAGACCTACTCAGATTACAGAGTTCATGATTATTAAGCTATTATTTTTGCCCTGAAAGTGGCATTTATAGAAAAATATGACTTTGTAGATAGGATTGCCAGCTAAGAGAGTGAGAGATGGAAATAAATAGCGAGACAGAGGCAAAAAATTACCAATCACCGGGATGTCAATGGAGCATTTACAGAACTTTCTCTCTTGCCGCTTGCAAAAGCAGCAGACCTGGGTGCCATCCAGTTGACAGCCAAGGTTTTCATATCGAGGCTTGACTAATTCATTAGAAAGCCACCTGAGTCCCAGAACTTTCCATTTTTAGAACCTGAGTCTGAGAAATAAACTGCTGACTATTCGAAACATGCCGTCCAAACTTGATCACAATGGATAGGTAATGCATTATGCATTCCGATTTCATTATGAATTCATTTTTTTTGTACGGAAAGCGTGTGTGAAATTGTTTTTATTTCCTTGAAGAGTACCTAAACATGGCAACAAAATATGGAAATTTAAAGATAAAATCGCATTGAAATCACATTTCAAGTCTGCCCTAATTCAATCTCATCTGTTTCCTTTTCAAAACTTTTGTCCGCATTTGAATCTATTTAGCGTCCTTTCGGGAAGAAGCAACTTACAGTACTTTTGCTTTCAGGAGCCACTCGGCTCGACACAATACGTGGTCAAATGCAGAAAGTTATCAGTGCCGTGCAGGAGCGTAACGTCCTCTTCACCACTCACCGAAGAATTCAATTCTCCCACATGGACATGACAGCAGAGGGCTATTCTGCACGGGCAAGATAAACATTACAGTGGAAAACAGTGAAATAAGAAATGCTGAAGGAATATGTTGGGATATTTATCTGAAGGGCCTGAAGATAGGGCCGAGGTGGGGAGAGGACTGAGGACAAATTTGTTTTTGCCATTGGCAGATTGTGACCAGACCTTCTGAATACTAAACATTCTAGTTCCTTTTGTTTTCTGATAATCCATCCCAGTGCGTTGTTCACTGCAGATGACAACACAATGTCCTGGTCTTAGCCCGTGGGAGTGTCACTGATGTTGGAGATGGGATGTCCTGACCTCATTAATTAACAAGCTAAATACATTTACTAGGTTCAGTAGTTATTCCCATACTTTCTCTCGTAGACAACAGCATTTGCATTTAGTATGGCCATTGCTATGGCAGGAAATTAGAAAACAAAAAGTCCATTTTAAAATAAGTGTTTTATCCATTAAACACAAACCAATTCTCAATGGAAACGGAACCAAACAATGCAAAATAGCAATATCTAATAAGAGCCAATGAGATGCCATCGGTATTGCAGCAATTGCAACGTCAAACATACAAACTGTACATGTTCTCACAGAGTACAAATCGACAGCATAAACAATGCATTCATTCACACAAAAAAGCTGTATATTCCTATATGTTCCTGCCAGGAGTTCTCAGGAAAGCTATGAGAATTGCATCGTGTAAACTTCAAAGGGAACAGAATAGCCTAAATCTCTGTCACTGTAGTAACCTCTGACCTCAGATAGTATTACATCAGAGTTGAGAGAGAAGATGTCCTCTCCATCCTGTAAACTTTGTTTAACCCAGATATCCTCGCCTGCTTTTCCAGGAATATCCCCTGCTATTCCTCTTGCAGAGGGAAATTTAATTTTAAAAGGACTCCCCGCCGGAATTCTTTCTAGTTGTGAATGTAATTCTATTATCTCAGAGAAAACCCCTCCTCCGTTCTTTTCCCATCAGCTACTAAACCTCTGGGAGTGCCACCGTTGATTCACTCTACTGCCTGATGATGAGTTCATACAGCGCTTCACACGCACCGTTCCTATTTCTCACAGCCTTCAGATGTTTAGGTCTGATTTACATAGATTTAATAATGGTAGGTTTGAAAGGAAAGTCCAGTATTGCCATCAAGATTAGCCTTATCAAAGAGGGGTCGTAGTTCAATCAAACCTCACTGTGCTGGATTGTGAAAGACAGTGGTTGGCCATAATGTGTGAGCTAACCTTTATGACTTGGATTGAATATTTATTTACTTCTTATAAGCCCTCCTGTGGCTGGCTAACCCTCGCACCATTCAGGCTCTCCCCTGAACTTAAGGCAGAAATCTTTTTATCCCAGTGTAAAGTCAGAGCTCAGCAGAATAGACTGCTTTCCTCCAAACGATGATGAACACTGTAAAAGCCCACTTTTCAATAGCAGGGATTTCTAGGGGGATGAGATGAGGTTGAATAAATATGCAGAGGCTGCATGGTTTTGTCCGAGAGCACAGAGTGAACAGACCTGCTTATCAAGTTTTAGATAATATGTGGGGGAAAAAAACAAATCCCCTGACCTCCGAATGTCATTATCGGGGCGGTTTACTAGCCTGTAGTATTCACTGCCTGCTTCCTTTAGCCATTAACATGGGGGGTCCATTCTCCAACTGGCTGTTTTAGTAGTCAGACGGCAGCCAGGGGGGACAACTCATATCTTTGATATTCATCTGGCATTGAGCTAATTGTCCAGTTGTTGGGCTGTTTACGCATAAATCTGAAATTGCCTCATAAACAGATTACATGGGAAACGTACAAAAGCGTTTGAAACGTTGCAATAGAAGACTGGTTGAATGGAGGTTTTATGACTGTGAACAATTATATACGCTAGAGAAAGATTCAGAAAGCAATCACCCTTCTTGTCAATGTCTTCCACCAACATAAATGAATCCTTCAGTCCATTTGGCTAGTTTCTGTATGGATGTCATGCTTGATGATTGCCAGTCATCTCCAGTGTTATGTACAGAGCCAAATTCGTTGTTGTTCAGTTGATGAGAGAAGAGTCTCGAAATCAAATCAAGAATATTAGAAGTCCAAAATAGAACACAATGCATTTTCCAAACAGCACAACGCAAGATCAACAGCTGTTTCAACATAATCTTCCTCCCGCATGCTAAATTAATCACACACAAAAAAAAGAGTTGATGTAGTCAGTCAGGAAAACATGGAATACCATTCTGTAATTCATGGTATCCGTGTAGGGACTGCTCACTTGGCCAGCTTCATCTGAACCTGTATTAGTCACAGGTATGACAACTCTATGAGTGACAAGGTCTAGGACAACAAGTGCCAGCCACGTTTTCTACCTGCGACAGGGTCAACTACTAAGATGTTTGCATTGTCATTCTCTGTCATTCTCTAAATCACCTCGCTGGCGTCGTGACGGGAAAGGCCTTCCGCCTCCTCGTTCTCCTTAATGAGCGCAGTTAACACTAAGCAGGAATATACTGGGACATACTGAGTGGGAGAGAAAAACAGAAAGCAATGCTAATGGCTAAGTAAACAAACTAATAACTGGAGCGCTCAGCCCTGGGGTTAAACAACAGACCCCTCTAATCACTCTCTTTGATTCAGTTGCATTGGTATTCATACAGGGAGCAGCCAAGAAGATGTGTTGTCTGAACACAGTCTACTCCAGCCCCCGGTGTCTGAGCCGGTACGTCGGAATAAACAAGCTGCTGCAGACATATTCACCCATGGAGAAAAACACAAAAACACATGTGTACGGTATGTGCCTGTAAAATAGCATGCACCACTTTCTTAGACAACAGCAAGCAACTCATCTGTGATGGATGAAAGGTTGCCGAGAGCATTTGAGGTTGATCAATATCTAGGGAAGGCAGTCTGAGAATAACAATTCAAGTAAACACAAAGATATCCATCATTTTAACAAACATACAGAGATGTGGAATAGAGAGCAGTGAGAGCTCTGCATTGCAGAGATGTAGCCTATCGTCACACACCAGCAGAGGCTGATTGACTAGCAGCTTTTCCAAATGGTATAATCAAGACGTTATAGAAGGCAGTGAGCAGAGACAAGCACTACAGCTGGGAGGAAGGAACAAAGTAGACAACAGGGAGAGCTGGTTAAGACGTCTGCTAAATCGGTGATGCTCATTGACGAACATTTAAGAATAGACCCTAAGATCTATAACAGCCCCAGAACCCTGAGAGGCAAGCCTCATCATACTGAACCGTGATAGAGCAGCAGCCCATTCTTGGAACAGGCCCTGGCAGTTGGCGCTGAGGGACGCCAAATACTAGAACATTGCATTGTGGGTGCTCCATCCCGAGAATTTCAAAATGGAAACACTGGCAGGTCTGTTTAATGGGTTATGCTTTCTATGAGGTATTTTCAAAGCACTTAACATAGTTCATAGCGGTGCAAGCATATTTTTCTGTAACAGGAGAATTAAACTAGTCTCTAAGGGGTATCAAATGGAAATGCTAGAGTCTTTGGACATAAAACATCAATTTCACCAGGGAGTGTGTGAGGGGAAATTGCAATGACTCTAAAAACATAATATAAATGGGTTCAATCCCCCATTGTTCATGATGCAAACTATTCTACCTGGGGGGTTTCCAACGCACCACCTGGGTAGAATAGCAATGAAACCATTTGCATGGTTATACCGGAGACAATTTGAAGTATAACATCATGTCTCCTATTTGCCGCGTATTAACATCTCTCTTGAGTTTATTGTTCTCTGCACAATGTCATAGCAAGCTGTTGTACAACGTTAACTCACAGTAAGCCAGTGCATATGGAAACAGCCTATTTAGACACCCATGGAGGTCTGCTATACTGTGTGAGCATGCTCCGCACCTATCTGCAGTCTGCACCCCTCTTCAGGGAGGACTGAGCTGATTTCCCAGATAAATGGTTCTGTCACCCAGTCAGGACGCAGTAGAGGCATGTCAGAGAGACAGAGGGCCTCATTAAGACGTCTTATAGCCAGCGCAGCATCGCAGCTCCCCTGGCCCTTCTGGAGCTGTACTGACCCAGGAGGGGTGATGATGGCAGGCATCCTCTCAGTACAGAGAGCCCTCTGGGCCTTCCTACTTCACCACCTGTACTCTACCTACCGGCAGGGGAGAGAGAGGAGCCGCTGCCATATTTATAAGGGTGATTCTGAGAGAGTAAAGGAGTAGGGTGTAGTTTCTCCGTTATATCTGCTACCCGAAAGCAGCTTTTTTACAAGGTTGAATGGGGTAACTTAAACTAACAGATTAAATTTACAGGCACTGGTGGTAGAAATAGCATAAGCTTACTTTTATGTAATATCTTAAATCTGCCTAATCAGAATCAATTTATTTACTGTTTACCTCAAAAGCTTCTGTTTGCCACTAAAATCACAGGGGGGTAAAGTCTAGATTGTAATTAGTTTCAGATGTTTTGCAGCTAAACCCTAGTAGATTCAATTCAATCTTGAGTTGCGTATTCTCAGCTACAAAGTGTAATAGAGTATATACAAGTGATAGCCTATAATCTAAACCTTGCCTCAACCACCAGATGACCTCTAACCTACTACAGTAGTTCAGATCATTATGTTCAACACCCAACACAAGGACACCAGCTCTGACCTCACAAACCCACTCAGTCACATAATCGTACACACACTTTCATTTTTACACATGACCCTCCTGTACACACACACACACACACACACACACACACACACACACACACACACACACACACACACACACACACACACACACACACACACACACACACACACACACACACACACACACACACACACACACACACAAAGGCGATGTACCAGCCAGGCCCAGAGTAAATCAGCGATCACACTCTGTAGGGACAGGCAGGCAGCTTTATTAAATCGAAGCCCCCTCCCCAGAGGGCAGGGTAATTTATGAGGGAAGATTAAGGTGATGGAGTATGGACAAAGACAGCAGCCACAGCCAGACAGGATCCAGGGAGAACCAAAGACCACACTTCACAGCCCTGATGGGCATTCTCACTGACACACAGATAACTCTCCAACCAGGACAGATACAGCTTGCGCCACAGACAGAGAAGAAGAACTCAACTTTATTGGAACTCAGCAGAAGCTGCCTCCTTATGTCTTTCATCACCATATCTGTACTTTACAAGCTGCCTCACTTGTATGTTTAGTCAGCTAGCAATCTGCATCAGGAACTAACCAGATGTTGAGAAATATAGCTTGTGTTCAAAATAGCGAGGATGTGCAAAACACTAATGTAAGGCCTTGAATGGTTTCTAATATTCCCATCAGCAAAATGGGCAAAATGTAAAAATGTCATGTAATCTCAATGAATTTCCAGTATCGTCATCATGTGACCGTCACTGTCAGAATTGAGGTGTTCCCTGAAGAGCCAGAAAGACCTTAACCAGAGGAATAAGAACTTCTCACAGTGATGCAAATTCCTCCAACCCGTTCCACATGATCAGCTCCCACCAGAGTGTACTTTCCTTTATGTGTGTCTGATCGAACTAACAACGTCTCCTATTAGACTATTTTAATGAATTATAGCCACAGAAACAAAGATCATTAAGCACATTTTCACCAGGGGACAAATCATTTGGACAATGTGAAGTGAAACGATCTGGTTCTACATATGGACTCTACGTTATCTGCATTGAAGAGAAAATGACGTCCATCACTCCTACCACGCCTCAAATGTGCCATTTCATCTCTGACGCACACACCCGCGTCCCATAAACAGAACACGATATCATATTTGAATCTGCTCTGGGATGACAGTGTACAAAACACGACCGTAGCCACAGGACTTATGTCTCATCTAATAACTGTTGTCTTTTTTATTCCTTATTTGAATACCTTGTGTTCTTTAGAAGCCTGCGGTTCGGTTCACAAGCAGGTGTTACATTCATTCTCCACTTAAGGTAGAGTCCCAGGAGTGTTTTTAACAGGCATGTGGCGGCTGGTGAAGAGCTTTCAGAAGTCTTCTGATTTCTGCAAGGTGCTGCGACACAAAATTAGCATTTAAACATCAGGCTGCCTGTTAGCGCCACATAGGGAAGTATGGGTAACGGAGTGCTCGGGGGAAATGCTCTCAAAGTGGCACGGTTTTTATAGATGTGGCATGTTGAACTTATACCGTGCTCATTTACATGTGAGACGGCCAAAGCCACTTTTGCGTATCATAATTAGCTTAGTCTAGTGGAGTGTATGTATTATGTAAATCATGGTTGACAGGTGCTTTAGGGTCGGAGAAGGAGACTATAATTCAAGCAGTAGGGCTGAGAGAGCAAATCCCATGGCAGTTACATGTTCCACCCTTGAACAAAGTCCCTGGCCTTCATACACAACCATTATCAGTACTACTATTTCAGCAACAATCACCTCCCTTTCACCACTCCTTCTCTCTTAAAATATCTTGAAACTCTTCACAACTAATGTTTGGTATGTGAAGTTGGCTCTACTGTTAGCATTGGCCCCTGCTCCATTAATCTCACTTGTGCTTTATATAACAAGGACACCCAGAACGTGACGACAAACAAAGTGCTGGATCATGACTGCACGCTAATGGCTCCTCACTCCAAATGGACTTTCACATCTGACCCAAGGAAACCTGTCCATTTTGTCTTCGAATGAGAAAGACTTTTGGTCAAATATATTGGAAATGGAGCTTCAAAAGTGTGCATGCTCGCATTTGAAGTTCTTTGTCAAGCAAAGTTACATATTGCCTATGATCCAGTTTTTATTCATCGCAAATAGAGAAGATTATCTGTTTGCCAAAGCTCACACCCTCAAGCTTGAGCCATTAACATCCGTCCTGTATCTGAGCTAAGCAGATATTTAATGCATGAGCTCTGTGTATTTTCATGTGTGAAATTGCGCAGCCTTAGGTTGGCTTAAAAATGTGCACAGCCACGGGTCGTATTTAAATCTCAACCAATGAGTTACAGCAACTTAAGGGAGACCCTAAATCCTAAGTCCTTTATTTGGCTACACAGAACTAGTTAACTTCTAACTGACAGTGAGGCATACACCCTGCTGTGTCGTTATGGATTTGAAATGTACATACCTTAATGTTTATTTGAAAAGTCATATGTCTGGCCTGGTATATTGCATGTCGTTTACTTAGATCGTCTTTATTAATTTTTATCGGAAATAAAATCTTATAGACTTCACGGTTGGTAGATCATTATCGTCCTCCTCAACAGGCTGGCAGGTTGTATTTCATTATCTGAAATATGTGTGTGATATACAGTGGGGAGAACAAGTATTTGAAACACTGCCGATTTTTGCAGGTTTTCCTACTTACAAAGCAGGTCTGTAATTTTTATCATAGGTACACTTCAACTGTGAGAGACGGAATCTAAAACAAAAATCCAGAAAATCACATTGTATGATTTTTAAGTAATTAATTTGACATAAGTATTTGAATACCTACCAACCAGAATTCCGGCTCTCACAGACCTGTTAGTTTTTCTTTAAGAATTCCTCCTGTTCTCCACTCATTACCTGTATTAACAAATACATTTATAGTCAGTTTTTTACAATTCCTGACATTTAATGAGAGCAAAAATTCCCTGTCTTAGGCCAGTTAGTCACTACTTTATTTTAAGAATGTGAAATATCAGAATAATAATAGAGAGAATGATTTATTTCAGCTTTCATTTCTTTCATCACATTCCCAGTGGGTCAGAAGTTTACATACACTCAATTAGTTTTTGGTAGCATTGCCTTTAAATTGTTTAACTTTGGTCAAACGTTTCGGGTAGCCTCCCACAAGCTTCCCACAATAAGTTGGGTGAATTTTGGCCCATTCCTCCTGACAGAGCTGGTGTAACTGAGTCAGGTTTGTAGGATTCCTTGCTTATACAAGCTTTTTCAGTTCTGCCCACAAATGTTCTATGGGATTGAGGTCAGGGCGTTGTGATGGCCACTCCAATACCTTGACTTTGTTGTCCTTAAGCCATTTTGCCACAACATTGGAAGTATGTTTGGGGTCATAGCCCATTTGGAAGAGCCATTTGCGACTCATCTTTAACTTCCTGACTGATGTCTTGAGATGTTGCATCAATATATCCACATAAATTTCCTCCACATGATGCCATCTATTTTGTGAAGTGCACCAGTCCCTCCTGCAGCAAAGCACCCCACAATATGATGCTGCCACCCCCGTGCTTCACGGTTGGAATGGTGTTCTTCGGCTTGCAAGCCACCCCCTTTCTCCTCCAAACATAACAATGATCATTATGGCCAAACAGTTCTATTTTTGTTTCATCAGACCAGTGAACATTTTGCAAACTGTAGTCTGGCTTTTTTATGGCGGTTTTGAAGCCGTGGCTTCTTCCTTGCTGAGCGGCCTTTCAGGTTATGTCGATAAAGGACACGTTTTACTGTGGATATAGATACGTTGTACCTGTTTCCTCCAGCATCTTTACAAGGACATTTGCTGTTGTTCTGGGATTGCACTTTCGCACCAAAGTACATTCATCTCTAGAAGACAGAACGCGTCTGCTTCCTAAGCGGTATGACGGCTGCGTGGTCCCATGGTGTTTATACTTGCGTACTATTGTTTGTACAGATGAACGTGGTGCCTTCAGGTGTTTGGAAATGTATTTTGAATATCCCATGATGTCAAGCAAAGAGGCACTGAGTTTGAAGGTAGCCTTGAAATACATCCACAGGTTACACCTCCAATTGACTCAAATGATGTCAATTTGCCTATCAGAAGCTTCTAAAGCCATGACATCATTTTCTGGAATTTTCCAAGCTGTTTAAAGCCACAGTCAACTTAGTGTATGTAAACGTCTTACCCAATGGAATTGTGATTCAGTGAATTCTAAGTGAAATAATCAGTCTGTAAACAATTGTTGGAAAAATGACTTGTGCCATGCACAAAGTAGATGTCTTAACCGACATGCCAAAACTATAGTTTGTTAACAAGAAATTTTTGGGGTGGTTGAAAAATGAGTTTTAATGACTCCAACCTAGTGTATGTAAACTTCCAACTTCAGCTGTAAATGGATGCTCTCCAATTTTCAGAGAGCAGTTCTCATAACACTAAAAAATTACCTTTGAAACAAAAGAGTGAATGTGTGAAGCAATTAGTTAGGCTAGTGCTTCATATAAATAACAGCAATGTGTTAGCGTAGTGCTCCATATGAACGACACTGATATGTTAACGTAGTGCTTCATATCAACAACAGCAATGTGTTAGCATAGTGCTTCATATCAGCAACAGCAATGTGTTAGCGTAGTGCTCCATATGAACGACACTGATATGTTAGCATAGTGCTTCATATCAGCAACAGCAATGTGTTAGCGTAGTGCTCCATATGAACGACACTGATATGTTAATGTAGTGCTTCATATTAACAACAGCAATGTGTTAACGTAGTGCTTCATATCAGCAACAGCAATGTGTTAGCATAGTGCTCCATATGAACGACAGCAATGTGTTAGCATAGTGCTCCATATGAACGACACTGATATGTTAACGTAGTGCTTCATATTAATAAGAGCAATGTGTTAGCATAGTGCTTCATATCAACAACAGCAATGTGTTAGCATAGTGCTTCATATCAACAACAGCAATGTGTTAGCGTAGTGCTCCATATGAACAACACTGATATGTTAATGTAGTGCTTCATATCAACAACAGCAATGTGTTAGCATAGTGCTCCATATCAGCAACAGCAATGTGTTAGCATAGTGCTTCATATCAGCAACAGCAATGTGTTAGCATAGTGCTCCATATGAACGACACTGATATATTAGCATAGTGCTTCATATTAACAAGAGCAATGTGTTAGCATAGTGCTTCATATCAGCAACAGCAATGTGTTTGCATAGTGATTCATAAAAACAAGAGCAATGTGTTAGCATAGTGCTTCATATCAGCAACAGCAATGTGTTAGCGTAGTGCTTCATATCAACAACAGCAATGTGTTAGCATAGTGCTTCATATCAGCAACAGCAATGTGTTAGCGTAGTGCTTCATATCAACAACAGCAATGTGTTAGCATAGTGCTTCATATCAGCAACAGCAATGTGTTAGCATAGTGCTCCATATGAACGACACTGATATATTAGCATGGTGCTTCATATTAACAAGAGCAATGTGTTAGCATAGTGCTTCATATCAGCAACAGCAATGTGTTTGCATAGTGATTCATAAAAACAAGAGCAATGTGTTAGCATAGTGCTTCATATCAGCAACAGCAATGTGTTAGCGTAGTGATTCATAATAACAAGAGCAATGTGTTAGCATAGTGCTTCATATCAACAACAGCAATGTGTTAGCATAGTGCTTCATATCAGCAACAGCAATGTGTTTGCATAGTGATTCATAATCACAAGAGCAATGTGTTAGCATAGTGCTTCATATCAGCAACAGCAATGTGTTAGCGTAGTGATTCATAATAACAACAGCAATGTGTTAGCATAGTGCTTCATATTAACAAGAGCAATGTGTTAGCATAGTGCTTCATATCAACAGAGGACACAGTATCAGTCCACCCTGCCAGTCACACATTCCCTCTCAGTTCAAAGCTCTTCTGCATCTCTGATGGAGATAGAGGTCTATGTGTAAATGGTGCTGCAGTGGCAGTGTTTTCCTCTCGACAGTTGTGTTGTCGGTGGAGCTGCAGCATCAAAGCGGTGGTTTGTTTGCCGTGTGAGATGGAGCACTTCCCAGAGGACTGTCAGGTCAGTGTGGTGCTGTGCTCGTCGGCTCCCTGGCAGGGATTGACAGGAGAGGGCAGCGCAAGTGCTGACTGAGAGCTCAGTGGGAGTGCCCTTCCAATTAGCAACCAGTAGCCTTCCAACCCTGCCCTGCTTTCAGCCCGGCTCCAAGGCAAGACAGGGATGCACACGTAAACCGGGCACACACACACAGACACACAGATCTATTTACAGTGTTGATGAAAACTCATTCCAAGGATCAGGCAGAGCTCATGATCAAGTTAATACAAGTTTATTCAAGCAATTGCAAGGGAGATCACACTCAGGATAAACCGGGGAGGAAATGAAAAGTTACAGAATCACATAGTCATGATTTACTTCTTCTACACGAAGAGCTGCTTGCCTCTCCTAGGGGAAGGCAAGTTTACATGAGAGATAAGGGGGACTTGGCTCCACTTCGTTAATGCATTGAACAAACAAGAACAGGTTCTCACAGCCTGCGTGTCTTAGAGAGGGGAGTGATGAGTTCTGTAAAGCCTATTCAGATAGAAGAAGAATTTGGCCTCTAGTATCTGAAGCGATAAGGAGCCAGCAGCAACTCACTCCTTTGTGCGGTGTGTGAAGAGGGTACTGGACAGTTACCAGTTGATACAGTACATATAGTACTATTCAACTCAAGTGTTTACATAGCAGGACCATTTTCCCCCAACACCATCCACACATGTGGAATCCTTAAGGCAAACAACGAACACTAATCTGTAGACCCAAAAACCCTGCACCTATACCTCTCCCCCAACAGGAGGCTGAACTGTTCATGAAGATGAATCTCCATTACTGGTCCAAGGCTCACTTCATTCCATCTCATTGGAGTGGAGCACTCTACAACCCACTGACCGCTCATTGATCAACACCACGAAGATGTGTCATAAGACTATTCACCTATTAGGAAGAGGGGTGACCCATAAAACTAATTGTTCAAATTATGTGATGTCCCTCCCAAAAAAGTAGTCGTTTCCCACTCTATATAAAACTCTTTGGCCATTTTGTGTTATTCGTAAGGCAGTGTTTTGTAGCGTTATGTGAATTATGCAATATGCTGCACTTTTTAGATGGCCACTCTTGTATGTCATTTCTATGGGCAAAGATATATATTTTTTTACAAAAAGGCTTTGACAATGAAAAATATAACATTTTCAAGACTAGGCTTGCAAGTATGCTATTTACAGTTATTTACTGAATTAATTTCATTACATTCTAATGCTGAAGAGGAACCTCTACGGTGTCCAAAGGCTAGTTGGTAAACGCCAGCATTTTATTTGTTGTCAAGCTCAACCTTCATGAAGCATTTCATTCAGCCAAGGCATTCTTAGTTTGTTTTTGCTGTGTTTCTCCCTCAGCAGACTGTATTGATTGTTATGTTGTATCCACTGGGAGAGAAGCAGAGGAGAGCTGGTGTCCAATTGCATTCAGTCGGAGGGAAAGTCGCATTGATCGCGCTTAAAGTGACAAGATTGAGGAGGCCCATATTGATGCGTTATTGTCCCTGTAGAAATAGAGCGTTGGACAAAGGGACACGGTGCGGATGGTTCCCCGAATGTGAATGGGTTGAAAGCAATTAATCAATCCTGGTATGACTTATAGTAAATCTAACAGTACATCACACCTTCATACTTCTGGACTAGTGTATCCAATGACAGGCAGACATGGTGATTTAAAGAGACAAGAAAACACCATGGAAATAAATAAGGCCTGTGCACATGCAGGGTGAGAGGTCCTCCGTGCTTCTTGTAATAACATACTGTTGAGCACATGCACTGACTGAAAGGGTATTTCTTCTCAAAGGCAGGTGTTGGAGAGGCTGGGTTTTCATGGGATTTGCTCTGCATAATTCAACACTGAGTAATTTCGGGGATTCCGCCTCTTCTCGTCCTATGATCATCCATCAGGTGAAATTGCTTTCTCCCAACTAAAGCTGTCAGGCTGAAAATAACAGATGAAGACTGGCAGAGAAACACATGATTACTGGGTAAAACTGCTCTGCCGTGCAGGGGCCTGTGACCTCCTTCAGAGGGGCTCAGTGGAGGGAGAGAGTATTCCAGGACTAGCCCATTTGTACATGGTTATACGGCAACGTCGCCTTTGTATTACTCCTTATAAGTGTGTTTTTAAAATGGATTCCTGTGTCATTTGGCCCCGGTAATCTTAAGGGCCACACTTTGCTGAAATGAGCAAGCCTACTCAGTGAAGGTCCAAGTCTATATGTGCATGATTGAAGCCGCTTGTTGCTGCATAATCCAGGTCTCTGGAAGTCTCCATGAGAGGCATCCAACGCCTCTCCCACCTAGCTACCCCCTCCCCTTATGTTCAGCTGATGCCTAGGCTGGCTGTCCATCGCTGGAATCTTAATGACACAATGAGAAAATTCTCAGCTGGCTAATTGTGCCATGACGTAAAGAGGTTGAGTATGGGGTCTGGAATCTGAGACAGAATCAGGATGGGGGAGTGGCAGATGTGGACATGTCTCAAGAGGGATATTTTGACTTATGTGAAATAGACGGACGGAGGGGGCAGAATTAAGATGTGAGGTGAGAGGAAGATGGAGAGTTGAGTGTTTAGAAGTAGAAGAAACAGGTAGAAGGAAAAGAGAGCAGCACCTTTAAATAACTGTCTGCCAGGAGCCGGAGATCCTTGCTTCAGTGATTCCTGTTTAGTTTAATCCCGCTTTAGCCTCTCATCTACAGTGTCCACAGGTTTCTGCTTCTGTCAATGTGTGTGCCGCATAGCCAATTAGGCATGAAAATGGGAGAATTAAAGCAGGTTGCATACTTAAACGCTGATGTTAAACGCAGATTTGGCATATTTCAATGTGCAAGGTTAGAATGCTGTGGAATTGTACGCCACCATATATCTCAGCAGCCTGAGATAACAATGGCTGGAATTCAGTTTGGATTCCGGACCTGGCAACGTCTGTATGTCACCTACCTTTCTATCAATGGAAAATAACTAAATGACGAAATTGCTGCTTTTCAATATGAGGACACCAGAAGCATGCTGAAAGCGCGAACCACTGCTTTTAATCAGGGCAAGGTGTCTGGCAACATGACCGAATACAAACAGTGCAGCTATTCCCTCCGCAAGGCTATTAAACAAGCTAAGCTTCAGTACAGCGACAAAGTGGAATCTCAATTCAATGGCTCAGACACAAGAGGCATGTGGCAGGGTCTACAGTCAATCACGGACTACAAGAAGAAACCCAGCCCAGTCACGGACCAGGATGTCTTGCTCCCAGGCAGACTAAATAACTTTTTTGCCCGCTTTGAGGACAATACAGTGCCACTGACACGGCCTGCAACGAAAACATGCGGTCTCTCCTTCACTGCAGCCGAGGTGAGTAGGACATTTAAACGTGTTAACCCTCGCAAGGCTGCAGGCCCAGACGGCATCCCCAGCCGCGCCCTCAGAGCGCAGACCAGCTGGCCGGTGTGTTTACGGACATATTCAATCAATCCCTATACCAGTCTGCTGTTCCCACATGCTTCAAGAGGGCCACCATTGTTCCTGTTCCCAAGAAAGCTAAGGTAACTGAGCTAAACGACTACCGCCCCGTAGCACTCACTTCCGTCATCATGAAGTGCTTTGAGAGACTAGTCAAGGACCATATCACCTCCACCCTACCTGACACCCTAGACCCACTCCAATTTGCTTACCGCCCAAATAGGTCCACAGACGATGCAATCTCAACCACACTGCACACTGCCCTAACCCACCTGGACAAGAGGAATACCTATGTGAGAATGCTGTTCATCGACTACAGCTCGGCATTCAACACCATAGTACCCTCCAAGCTCGTCATCAAGCTCGAGACCCTGGGTCTCGACCCCGCCCTGTGCAGCTGGGTACTGGACTTCCTGACGGGCCGCCCCCAGGTGGTGAGGGTAGGCAACAACATCTCCTCCCCGCTGATCCTCAACACAGGGGCCCCACAAGGGTGCGTTCTGAGCCCTCTCCTGTACTCCCTGTTCACCCACGACTGCGTGGCCACGCACGCCTCCAACTCAATCATCAAGTTTGCGGACGACACAACAGTGGTAGGCTTGATTACCAACAACGACGAGACGGCCTACAGGGAGGAGGTGAGGGCCCTCGGAGTGTGGTGTCAGGAAAATAACCTCACACTCAACGTCAACAAAACTAAGGAGATGATTGTGGACTTCAGGAAACAGCAGAGGGAACACCCCCCTATCCACATCGATGGAACAGTAGTGGAGAGGGTAGCAAGTTTTAAGTTCCTCGGCATACACATCACAGACAAACTGAATTGGTCCACTCACACTGACAGCGTCGTGAAGAAGGTGCAGCAGCACCTCTTCAACCTCAGGAGGCTGAAGAAATTCGGCTTGTCACCAAAAGCACTCACAAACTTCTACAGATGCACAATCGAGAGCATCCTGGTGGGCTGTATCACCGCCTGGTACGGCAACTGCTCCGCCCTCAACCGTAAGGCTCTCCAGAGGGTAGTGAGGTCTGCACAACGCATCACCGGGGGCAAACTACCTGCCCTCCAGGACACCTACACCACCCGATGTTACAGGAAGGCCATAAAGATCATCAAGGACATCAACCACCCGAACCACTGCCTGTTCACCCCGCTATCATCCAGAAGGCGAGGTCAGTACAGGTGCATCAAAGCTGGGACCGAGAGACTGAAAAACAGCTTCTATCTCAAGGCCATCAGACTGTTAAACAGCCACCACTAACATTGAGTGGCTGCTGCCAACACACTGTCATTGACACTGACCCAACTCCAGCCACTTTAATAATGGGAATTGATGGGAAATGATGTAAATATATCACTAGCCACTTTAAACAATGCTACCTTATATAATGTTACTTACCCTACATTATTCATCTCATATGCATACGTATATACTGTACTCTACATCATTGACTGCATGTAATACATGCATGTAATCCTTATGTAATACATGTATCACTAGCCACTTTAACTATGCCACTTTGTTTACTTTGTCTACATACTCATCTCATATGTATATACTGTACTCGATACCATCTACTGTATGCTGCTCTGTACCATCACTCATTCATATATCCTTATGCACATATTCTTTATCTCCTTACACTGTGTATAAGACAGTAGTTTTGGAATTGTTAGTTAGATTACTTATTGGTTATCACTGCATTGTCGGAACTAGAAGCACAAGCATTTCTCTACACTCGCATTAACATCTGCTAACCATGTGTATGTGACAAATAAAATGAGATTTTATTTGATTTGATGCTAGCTGAGCTCATTACTGCAAGTGGTTATTGATTCATCTATAGTTACAGACACTTTTGACTTACCCATTGTCTGTCTACTACTTTGTGAAGTATTCAAACCAGCTCCCTTTTCTAAATAGAGATGGTGCAGTAATATTTACCGGGAAAATATTCTACTGAGCCCTGGCTTTTGTTTCGCTTGATGTACTGTATATTGAATATGTCCCAACAGCAGTCTCTACATGCACAAATATGACATGGCGGTGTATCATTAGAGGAGTGTGGGGGCGGCAAACGGAAATGTCTGCTGCTGTCCTCAATCTTGTTCTTTTTTAGGTGCACTGTACTTACAGAGAACATTTTAATGAATGGAGCACAGGAAAGAAACAGCATTGGCAGTCACTATGGGATGACGAACAATGTCTCTCATGTCATCTTATTTGATAGGCCTTGAATTGGAAGGCCATACCACACAGCACCCTGAGAATATTCGGAGAAACAGGGGGTGGGGATGTTAGGGTAGTGGAGATTATTGAATGGTAACTATTTCCTTATTATACTGTAAATCTCTACTCCAGGCCACAGAGCATTAGGACTTGTTTCCATAGTCTATTTATACCCTCTCATACCAATATCAGCTTACAGAGTTCTATACAGAACACCCTACCATGAAGAAATGGAAATCAATATCAAACTATTATTTCTATACAACTAGCTCTATGTGGCCTTATCAGGTCTGTTGCATAAAGGGCCAGCCACCACTCGGCCGATGGGTTTATGTCCACTGAAGCCTGCTTATTTGTGATTGAAACAAGTGGCCGTGAGGCATTCTCTCACTAGATAAATCAGATGTGACAAACTCATCTCTATTGCCCTACCGTGCTTGTGTGTGTGTGTGTGTGTGTGTGTGTGTGTGTGTGTGTGTGTGTGTGTGTGTGTGTGTGTGTGTGTGTGTGTGTGTGTGTGTGTGTGTGTGTGTGTGTGTGTGTGTGTGTGTGTGTGCCTGTGTGTGCCTGTGTGTGCGTGTGCCTGTGTGTGTGTGTGTGTGCCTGTGTGTGTCCTGTGTTTGTGTGTGTGTGTGTGTGTGTGTGTGTGTGTGTGTGTGTGTGTGTGTGTGTGTGTGTGTGTGTGTGTGTGTGTGTGTGTGTGTGCCTGTGTGTGTGTGTGTGTGTGTGTGTGTGTGTGTGTGTGTGTGTGTGTGTGTGTGTGTGTGTGTGTGTGTGTGTGTGTGTGTGTGTGTGTGTGTGTGTGTGAGTGTGTGAGTGTGAGTGTGTGAGTGTGAGTGTGAGTGTGAGTGTGTGTGTGTGTGTGTGTGTGTGTGTGTGTGTGTGTGTGTGTGTGTGTGTGTGTGTGTGTGTGTGTGTGTGTGTGTGTGTGTGTGTGTGTGCGTGCCTGTGTGCGCATGTGTGTGTGTTTGTAATAAGTGGTTGACCCGTGCTTGGGTCATTTCCCTCCTCTCTTTTAATAAGGTTCTAAATGTCAAGATATGAATCCCTCTGCTGTTTGAACCGCTATGTGTGAGCAATTTGCTGTGGCTCAGTCTGCCAAAGAACTATTGTTCATCTTTTGTTTCTGGTCGACCCGGTGGACAATTATAAAGAGATTCTAAATGGACACAACGGCAAAGAGAGAAGAGAGAGGACAGATGTGTGGGAGGGTGATTGAAAAGCTTCTGCCTTAGGCAGCTTTGATCTCTGACCTCTATTCCTTCTGTGTACAATACCACCGTTGCAGGATATATGTACCATAGAAACTACCCAATTAATGTCACATTTCCTCCACATGAAGACTATTGCATGGTTTAATTAAAGCTGGGAGAATAATGAGCCAAGGTAAACAGTAATTACAGGAACCAAGTCATTGATTACAGTCAGGTATGCGAGTGGCCCGGTGGGGATTTCTTCACAGGGCAATGTCTCAGAATATCTGCTTGATTGGGCTATGCCGCTAAACACAATTACAGGCTTACACGAATGCTGGAAATAGTCCTAATTTGTAATGCGGAATTCAGTATCACCATAATTGTGAACAGTGTATCAACACATAATATGGGTTACTATAATATTATTTTGTATTTTACCCCCTTTTTCTCCCCAATTTTTGTGATATCCAATTGCGATCCAATTACGATCTTGTCTCGTCGCTGCAACTCCCTCACAGGCTCGGGAGAGGCGAAGGTCGAGTCATCCGTCCTCCGAAACATGACCCGCCAAACCGCGCTTATTAACACCCGCCCGCTTAACCCGGAAGCCAGCCGCACCAATATGTTGGAGGAAACACTGTTCAACTGACCACCGAAGTCAGCCTGCAAGCACCCGGGCCACAAGAAAGAGTCGCTAGAGTGCAATGAGCCAAGTAAAGCCCCCCTGGCCAAACCCTCCCTTAACACGGATGACGCTGGGCCGATTGTGAGCCACCTCATGAAGGTCACGGCTGGTTGTGACAGAACCTGGGATCGAACCCGGGTCTGTAGTGACGCCTCAAGCACTACGATATAGTGCCTTAGAACACTGCACCAAAAGGCAGAATATTATACTAATCTACATTACATTAATATACAGTATATTAAATGAATGTCTCCCACCTCCATTGGACTGTTATAGAGGCATAGGATTTATGAGAGTTCCTATCAACTCAACATGTGACCAATCAAACATTGCCATCTATTCCCTTTGTGGGGATGAATATATTCCCAGAGTTCAGATACGCTCAGTGAATTATGCATGTCCTATAGATTTGGCCTCCACACGGTGAGAAGATGAAGACATGATTGGACGAGCATCTAACACATTAAGGAAGTTTCCACATGGGCATATAAATAGCCAAAAAGCCCACTTGTATTAATGAAAAAGGTTATTGCATCATCAGTGGATTGATCGGGGTCACTGTCGGGTAATAAGAGGCTAGTTGCTGAGGGAACAGTGATAGCTGTCCAATAAAAGTTAGATCAGGTATGAGATTGGCTCATCCCACCAACACCTGAGGTGTACAGTACAGTCACACAGCAGACGATCTGTTTCAGAGTGCTCCACGGCACTGGTAAAGAGTAGCCCAACAGGACTGTCCCAAAATATGCATCTGTAACACCGAAAGAGAGTGACTGGATCTGCTACGACCTGTAACACCCAACAAGAGTGACTGGATGTGCTACGACCTGTAACACCCAATGAGAGTGACTGGTGTGCTACAACCTGTAACACCCAAAGAGAGTGACTGGATCTGCTACGACCTGTAACACCCAACAAGAGTGACTGGATGTGCTACGACCTGTAACACCCAATGAGAGTGACTGGTGTGCTACAACCTGTAACACCCAAAGAGAGTGACTGGTGTGCTACGACCTGTAACACCCAAAGAGAGTGACTGGATGTGCTACGACCTGTAACACCCAACAAGAGTGACTGGTGTTCTACAACCTGTAACACCCAAAGAGAGTGACTGGATCTGCTACGACCTGTAACACCCAACAAGAGTGACTGGATGTGCTACGACCTGTAACACCCAATGAGAGTGACTGGTGTGCTACAACCTGTAACACCCAACGAGAGTGACTGGTGTTCTACAACCTGTAACACCCAAAGAGAGTGACTGGTGTGCTACAACCTGTAACACCCAAAGAGAGTGACTGGTGTGCTACAACCTGTAACACCCAACGAGAGTGACTGGTGTGCTACAACCTGTAACACCCAAAGAGAGTGACTGGTGTGCTACAACCTGTAACACCCAAAGAGAGTGACTGGTGTGCTACAACCTGTAACACCCAAAGAGAGTGACTGGTGTGCTACAACCTGTAACACCCAAAGAGAGTGACTGGTGTGCTACGACCTGTAACACCCAAAGAGAGTGACTGGTGTGCTACAACCTGTAACACCCAAAGAGAGTGACTGGTGTGCTACGACCTGTAACACCCAAAGAGAGTGACTGGTGTGCTACAACCTGTAACACCCAAAGAGAGTGACTGGTGTGCTACGACCTGTAACACCCAAAGAGAGTGACTGGTGTGCTACAACCTGTAACACCCAACGAGAGTGACTGGTGTGCTACAACCTGTAACACCCAACGAGAGTGACTGGATATACTACAACCTGTAACACCCAAAGAGAGTGACTGTATATGCCACGTCTACTCTTCCTCCAGCTATTTCTTATTCAAGTTTAGTGTAGAAAAGAAGCCCAAAATCCGCCTTGGAAAGACATTAGCTTTGAGTCAATCTAAATGGGCCCCTAGCTGTACATTAATAAGAAAACGTATTGAATTATCTATCCAGGCTGTTTGTCTTCTGAGACAGGAGTGTGCAGCCATAAAGGGACTCCAACAAGAGTCTGTTAGCAAGAGCATTAGCAGGGGGAACACGATAAGGCCATACACTTGTGGGTCATTACCATTTATCACCACTATTATAATTACAATGCCACAATCATAATGGCCCAAGAACAAATATTGCGTCTGTGTTCAACACCAATTGTATGTATACATAATCTTCCATTACAAGCCTTTAGCTTTCCTTCCGAGTTAGTTAAGAAATGTAAAGGAGTCACGCACAATACAATTTGCACGTGACAGCCAGTGAGTGTGTAACTTGTAAAAATGTAATTTTCTGGGTGACTTCCCCACTTTCCCACTTCACCCATTTTCTGGGTGACTACACTTAGAGATGTCGAAGCCGACGCTGGAAGACCAGCCAGGAGGTTTATCGAGACACTTGGCCCTCAGAGCGGAGACTCTCGGAAGAGTCTGATCTTGGCGAAGTGCAACGCAGACATTTTGGGTTATAGTGAAAATGTACATTGTGAACCCGAGTGACATGCAGCCTCGGAGGCCCTGCAGCGCTATAATGGATTCACCCACTCTCCCTGCCTCTTCCTCATAGAAAGAATTTCAGTTGAACAAATGGGGCATCCAAAACATCCGCTCTCTGGTGCTGATGGACAGGGATACAGAGAGAGAGAGGGGGAGAGAGCAGAAGTATGTGTGGCAGGGTGGGTCACAGCTGGCTCTCTGCCTTGCATTCCCAGAGATATATCCATTTTAAATCATTTACTTCCTCCAGTATTAAAGGGGTCCAGAAAAATGTGAGTCCAAATAACTATCTGCTCATTTACATAGAGCTACAAAAGGTACAACATTGGGTTGATGTTAAATTAATGACAACCGTTCCTGTCATAAACGATCTAGTTCAGCATATCAAAGGAACAACTGTCGTGGTAATTTATAGATGGCAGAAAGTGAGTGATCAGCAGGGAGTCTAAAAATAAGAGACAGCACCCTACCCTTCCCCCGAAACTCTCATCTCCTCATTCCACTGCATTCTGAATGAAAGTGGGTGGTTTCAGGCAGGGTATAGTGCATATGCAGCAGTCCTTTAGATGTGCAGGTTGTTATGGTGAAGGAGGAGGAACAACAACAAGCTTTTTCCCAGCTCATTCATAATCACTGGTAACAACTGGAAATCAAAGGGAAGTTATGCACGCTGATATTTCAGGAGAAAAACATGGACGTTTTGGTGACTTCTGGTTTTTACTAATGAATTGGGGATTCGAAATGTTCACCTTCAATACAGGATTAACACTACAGAGATCAGTAGGAATCACAAGAAACTGAGTGGTGAGAGTACCTCAACTTTCTCTCATATCATTATTTAATCCAAGGTTAGATTAAGGTCATCAAATTGTATTTACATGAATAAGTAAAACAAAAAAAATGACTGCCAATGCAATTATTAACTAAACTCATGAAAAAAAGAAAAGTTCCTATTTCAGGATCCTGTCTTTCAAAGATAATTCGTAAAAATCCAAATAATCTCACAGATCTTCAAACACTGTTTCCCATGCTTGTTCAATGACCCATAAACAATGAATGAACATGTACCTGTGGAACGGTCGTTAAGACACTAACAGCTTACAGACGGTAGGTAATTAAGGTCACAGTTAAGAAAACGTATAACACTAAAGAGGCCTTTCTAGTGACTCTGAAAAACACCAAAAGAAAGATGCCCAGGGTCCCTGCTCATCTGCGTGAACATGCCTTAGGCATGCTGCAAGGAGGCATGAGGACTGCAGATGTGGCCAGGGCAAGAAATTGCAATGTTCGTACTGTGAGATGTCCAAGACAGCGTTACAGGGAGACAGGACAGACAGCTGATCGTCCTCACAGCAACAGACCACGTGTAACAACACCTGCACAGGATCGGTACATCCGTACATCACACCTGCGGTACGTGTACAGAATGGCAACAACAACTGCCTGAGTTACACCAGGAACGCACAATCCCTCCATCAGTGGTCAGACTGTCCGCAATAGGCTGAGAGAGGCTGGACTGAGGGCTTGTAGGCCTGTTGTAAGGCAGGTCCTCACCAGACATCACCGGCAACAATGTCGCCTATGGGCACAAATCCACCGTCGCTGGACCAGACAGGACTGGCAAAAAGTGCTCGTCACTGACAAGTCACGGTTTTGTCTCACCAGGGGTGATGGTCGGATTCGTGTTTATCGTCAAAGGAATGAGCGTTACACCGAGGCTTGAACTCTGGAGCGGGATCGATTTGGAGGTGGAGGGTCCGTCATGGTCTGGGGCGGTGTGTCACAGCATCATCGGACTGAGCTTGTTGTCATTGCAGGCAATCTCAATGCTGTGCGTTACAGGGAAGACATCCTCCTCCCTCATGTGGTAACCTTCCTGCAGACTCATACTGACATAACCCTCCAGCATGACAGTGCCACCAGCCACACTGCTCATTCTGTATGTGATTTCCTGCAAGACAGGAATGTCAGTGTTCTGCCATGGCCAGCGAAGAGCCCAGATCTCAATCCCATTGAGCATGTCGGAGGGTGAGGGCTAGGGCCATTCCCCTAGAAATGTCCGGGAACTGGCCTTGGTGGAAGAGTGGGGTAACATCTCACAGCAATAACTGACAAATCTGGTGCAGTCCTTGAGGAGGAGAAGCACTGCAGTACTTAATGCAGCTGGTGGCCACACCAGATACTGACTGTTTTGAATTTGACCCCCGCTTTGTTCAGGGACACATTATTCCATTTCTGTTAGTCACACATCAGTCCAACTTGTTCTGTTTATGTCTCAGTTGTTTCAATCTTGTTATGTTCATACAAATATTTACACATGTTAAGTTTGCTGAAAATAAATGCAGTTGACAGTGAGAGGACAATTGTTTTTTGGCTGAGTTTACATACAGTGACCTCTCTAGTGACAAAACCCAAGTCACAACTCACAAGTTTACATGTCCTTCAACATGCTCCATAATGCTTCAAGATGCTCCAACATGCTCCAACATGCTCCAACATCCTTAAAAATGCTCCATAGTGCTCAAACATTTTTCAACATGCTCCAACATGCTCCAACATGCTTGAACATGCTCCAACATGCTCCAACATGCTCCAGCATGCTCCAGCATGCTCCAACATGCTACAACATGCTTCAACATTTTTCAACATGCTCCAGCATTCTTCAATATCCTTAAACATGCTCCAACATGCTCCAACATGCTTCAAAATGCTCTAATATGCTTAAACTTTCTTCAACATCCTTAAAAATGTTCCATAGTGCTCCAACATTTTTCAACATGCTCCAACATGCTCCAACATGCTTGAACATGCTTGAACAAGCTCCAACATGCTCCAACATGCTCCAACATGCTACAACATGCTCCAACATGCTCCAACATGCTACAACATGCTTCAACATGTTTCAACATGCTCCAACATTCTTTAATATCCTTAAACATGCTTCAACATGCTCTAATATGCTTAAACTTGCTCCAACATTCTTCAACATGCTCTGACATGCTCCAACATGCTTCAACATGCTCCAACATCCTTAGAAATGCTCCATAATGTTCCAACATTTTTCAACATGCTCCAACATGCTACAACATGCTCCAACATGATACAACATGCTACAACATGCTACAACATTCTCCAGCATGCTCCAACATTCTTCAGTATCCTTCAACATGCTTCAACATGCTCTAATATTCTTCAACATGCTTTGACATTCTTTGACATGCTCCAACATGCTTCAACATGCTCCGACATGCTCCAACATGCTTCAACATGCAAGGTACTCATATTTATAGTGGTTAAAGTGGTTCTCAGAGACACCGCAGGGACAGCCAGCTCTGGGAATGGAGAAAGGGCACCCGTCTAAGTTCGGAATGTGAGGTGTCATCATTTGATTCATGCCTGACATCATTGTGTGTTTCTATTTGAGCAGCCTGATAAACTGACATCATCATATGTGTTTTGACTTTTGGCAGCCTGATAAACTGACATCATAGTGTATGTTACGACTTGGGCATCCTGATAAACTGACATCATCGTGTGTGTTTTGACTTGGGCAACCTGAGAAAATGACATCATCGTGTGTGTTTCGACTTGAGCAACCTGATAAACTGACATCATAGTGTATGTTTCGACTTGGGCATCCTGATAAACTGACATCATCATGTGTGTTTCGACTTGGGCATCCTGATAAACTGACATCATAGTGTGTGTTTTGACTTGGGCAACCTGAGAAAATGACATCATCGTGTGTGTTTCGACTTGAGCAACCTGATAAACTGACATCATAGTGTGTGTTTCGACTTGGGCAACCTGAGAAAATGACATCATCGTGTGTGTTTCGACTTGAGCAATCTGATAAACTGACATCATAGTGTGTGTTTCGACTTGGGCATCCTGATAAACTGACATCATCGTGTGTGTTTCGACTTGGGCATCCTGATGAACTGACATCATCGTGTGTGTTTCGACTTGGGCAACCTGAGAAAATTAGAAAAATCGCTGATGGATATCCAACTGCTTTGGCGATAGGCCTCATGTCTCTCCTTGTTATAAGTGATATATAGAAAGACTGGATTCTTCTTCTTTTTTGTAAATTTGGACACGATTTCCTGTTCCTCCGTTATATACTCATTGTCTGCCTTCCTTCTCACCCTCCCCCAATAAACAATGATTGGCAGTGGTTGGATGACGTTAAGATGCAGGCTGCAGTCACATAGAGATAGATACATCATTAATTTATTGCAGGTAAACCAGATTATATAGTACCAGATGATGCGGTGGCATACTCTTCTGAGAGCCCCGACCTGCATTGTGAACCACTGTCCCTGTGGTGTCATATGCAGACCTAAACGTTTAATTAACTCAGATGTACCCAAATATAATATGTGAGAACAATGTGGCCCTGTATACAAGCACATTGGTGTGACTGTTTGTCCCCCTGGGATGGGTTTGAGATAGTTCAAATCTACTGTCCTTTAGGCCAATAGGATACAAACAAAATGTTATTTCAAACTCGACTGATAAGTTGATGTTTAATTTAACACTTAAACATGACCCTTTTCTCTGTTATTCTTAAATTCCAATGTAAGCAACAAGCGTAGCATGCCACCAACACACAAGACTACTAAGCCATTCACAGCCTCCTCTGTCCCAAACCAAAGAAAACAACTACTATAGCCGCCCGGACATTAAGCTCCTTTATTGCAAAGTGAAGGAACTGAAGCAATGCTACTTCACACAAATTGCAAGCGATGTCTCCCAATTCAAATGAGCTGCCAACCGCTTGACTCAACATAAAGCTTAAAGGCACACTTGAAGAAAAATGTCGAACTGGGAAAGTAATTACGTGTTCTGAAGGAAGTGCTTAAGGGAGGAAAAGACCAAACTAAAAAAACAAGGTGTTGAATGTTTCTCTACATTGGCCAGCCATGTGCGTGCTAAACATAAACTTGCTTCACATAGAGTCCCTGTAGTGATACGCTACTGGCACCGTATGGGTCGTGACCTCTCCATCTTACTGTCAACACATGACACCTTAACAGACGGTCATCAGTACTTATTTAGAAAAGCAATATAGTATTGATATCTTGCTCATTACTTTAATGGAGGGTACAGGGCAGTTTAGCTGCTGGCCTTATGATATATTGCTTAGATATGTAGTTAAAATGGTTAAACAATCTCAGAGACAGGCAACCATTTAATTACTTCTCCCATCCAATCCATTTAGTGGAGAAGCAACATGATAGTGCTCATATCACCGAGCAAATTCATCTGCATAATTACAAATCAAATGTTCATCCGTGTATCATTAAGAAGGTCTCAACCTCCCAGAGTTCATTTTCATCAATGAAACTCAAGACATGTAACCGTATCCACAGGAGGGCCTTCGCTAGCAAATGAAATGGCAATGCCCATATGACGGGAGAGAATGAATACCATTCCTCATATGAAAGACATCTAGCCAGGGAGTAACAGGGTGAATGGGGTGGTTGACTAACTGGGGTGGTTGACTAACTGTCATGACTAACTGTCATGGTTTGTCAAGGCCGAACTTCCCTTCAGGTAAAATAATCTGGTCGTGTCAGATCTGGGTCAAACCAGCTATAGCCTACTATGATTACCATCATCAATCATTTCAGAGTTATGTTGAAGAATGTAGACTATCAAAGGTACTTAACCATTCCAGAGCAGCATAGGACACAGTGTGATCCTTGTAAGGAGACAAAACATCTACCTGTCGAGAAGCTCTTTGTTTCTATAAACGCACTCTTCCTGAACCTTTAGTGAAAGTGGTTCGTATTTAAAGTATCGTGTCCCTTTGAGACACTGCAGTTCACCTTTCCTAATCTCTGTCAAACACCTTCCTCGTCTCGCGGCTGTAATTACGTGGCTCTGTTCACCACGGCTGATTTGGCGGCCCTGGTAATCGCATTAAGTAATCCCTGCCTCTGAATGGATGCAACAGGATGGACATTGTCAAGGAACTTTTCCCCCGACGCTTAGAGGGTGGAAGAGTGCCAGAGATGACTCTATTCCCCCTCTTTAATTGTCTCGTTCTGTTGTTATATTGGAGCTGGTTAACCTTCAGCTGACAGGTGTTTATTATCCTGCATTGGCCATCTTACTTTGCCCTGTACTGTGCAGTGTGATGGAGTAGTGGTTCCTTCCACTGGCACTGGATTTTGTAATGGAATATAGTAGAAAGGATGGTTCTTTATAGTCTTGGTGCCTCCAGGGAGTCTTCAGGGGCTGATCATCAATCTGTGTATTTAATGAGTAAGCCAACCTGTCATAAATAACAAATTAACAGAATGACGAAATGAATGAATATGTGGACAGATGAGTGACTTTGAGGTAGAGGGAAACGGGGGTAGTCTTGATGAGAATAAGATGAGCTGGGTAGCCTCCGAGGCCTCTGTCTATCCAGGGCAGGCCAGGTAGGCAGGCTAGGCAGGGCAGGCAGGCCAGGCAGGGAGGCAGGCAGGCCAGGCAGGCCAGGCAGGCCAGGCAGGCCAGGCAGGCCATGCAGGCAGGGGGAGTGGAGAGGCTGACTTAATTGGATGTGATCAACGTTTCACATATGTGGTCATTTCTCAGATGCCCTCTCTTTGACTTAGGCATAATGGAAAATTGCTATCCTCTCACGAGCCATTACCCTGGGCCCCCAATCATCTCAGCCAATCAGTGGGTCTGATGAGAGAAAACCCCAATGTCCGGCCAATCCATTAAGAGAAGTGCAATTAGGAATAGAATATATAGGCCTAGCTCAAGGCATATGAAAATTAGTTGTATGGATTTTTTTTGCACAATATTGTGGAGGACTTGGTTGACGGCTGTGAAACCATATAAGATTTGAGTTTATCAAAATATATTAAAGGCTATATTGAAATGACGATGGGCAAGGCGCATCGAGCAATTTAGGGATTCAATATCAGTGGCCAAATGTAGCTGCATTTCTCTGAGCATTACTCAACCCCATTAGCATCACAACACCTAGTCATATTCAGGCTAATAAACTGTGTTAGTGTTCTGACACAACGCCAACGAGAGGGACAGTATGTATTTTTATCTATCCACGTCTACGGCAGTTCAAGAACAATATTCCCTAGTGTCATCCAATAGGACTGTCTGAATCTCCTTCTTTGTGGCTTTGGCATAGCTATCTGCATAGCATAGCTATCTGAGTGTCCTTCAAAAAGACATGCTTGATGGTCTGATGAATCGTTCTCCGAGCTCACTGGCTGCCCAACAGAGGGCTGTAGGCACAGACTGAATCCTAACATCGTAATCTACCAGATAATTAACTAATCGCAGTGTGGAATGTGATCTTGTTGATATAGGTGCCAAAGGAAAAAGCAACTCGTTTTTCGCTTATTTCCCCATTTTAAATGTGTTTTTGACAGGTAGGTAGAAATGGAAAGCGCTTTGGTCAGCGCTGGGAACATTGTCTGCTCATGAAACTGATGTATATTACTGTCATGTCTATCCCCGCTGCCCCACTCCGGCGCTCGACGTCGCCGGGTTCACTAACCACCGGTCCTGGCAACCCATCATTACACAAACCTGGCAACCCTCATTACGAACACCTACGCCCTATCATGAGGCACACCTGGACTCCATCACTACCCTGATTACTCCCCCTTTATTTGTCACTCCCTAGCATCACTCTTCAGGCAGTATTAGTACTGTGTTCATGTCCAGATGTGGCTCTTGTTTTGTATCACTCGATGATGATGATGATGATGATGATGATGATGATGATGATGATGATGATGATGATGATGATGATGATGATGATGATGATGATGATTAATAATAAACTCACCACTTGCTTCCTGACTCCCAGAGTCATCATAACAATTACAGCTGCCTTATATGCAAAAGATACGCTGGAGGCGCTCCTATCTGGTCACCAGCTTTCATTCCCACATGAAAAATAAATAAAAATAAAACGTTTGGTATATCAATCTATGACCTGTACGACAAGAGATCTGCCTAATGCTTCTAGATTCACGGGTGACCTATACATACAGCACTTCCATCCCTCTAAGTTAACAGAGAACATGGGTAGACAACCTATCTCAGGTATCAATGTTAAACTGGTATCAGTATGGGGCAGTCCGGTACCAGGAGCCAACTGTCAATCAGATTATCTGCAACATCCGCTGAGTGCAGAGTCTCCCATCTACACGAGCATGTAGAATACACTATCATATGTCCACACGGATTCCAGATGTCAACATTGATGGAATCATCACCATGCACCTCATTGTTACACCCGAACACTCACACGTGTCATTCCATTTTCTGATTGCTTGGATTATTAGGCTGAGAGATAAATACTTCTAAAGTATTTCTAAAATGTAACCCTGGGGCCTATGCCATCCATCAATAGGCATTTCTAAAGCTTTTAAAACATTTCATCACAAAACCCAAATAGTTTTTCCCAACAAAAAATAAACAAGGTATATTTCAAACCCACTGAATATGAAGTATAAATTACCCCGCACATTTGCTGTAACTTGACAGATTTTCACTTTGAAACTTTTTGTAATTACTCCAGTGAAAATTGCGGTGAGAGAAAACTGTCCCCGTGTGAAGGCAGCAGGAGGGGAAAAAAGATTTGAAAAGAACTGTGCTAAGAGCGTGCAGTGAATCCTGGCCCCTTTGCCTGTAGTGAACCATCACTGAAGCCTGTGCTTTTATTACTGCAGGGGTCACTGATAATGATCCTTTCATGACTCTGTCTCAGAATAGAGAGGGCTGCCCACTAACCCTGCTACTCAGCTATACACAGGCAGACGAGAGAGAGAGAGAGAGAGAGAGAGAGAGAGAGAGAGAGAGAGAGAGAGAGAGAGAGAGAGAGAGAGAGAGAGAGAGAGAGAGAGAGAGAGAGAGAGAGAGAGAGAGAGAGAGAGAGAGAGAGAGAGAGAGAGAGAGAATCAATGCCCTGATATAATATATATATATATATATATATATATATATATATATATATATATATATATATATATATATTGCGGTTCATTTCCTGTACACTGCAGATTTGGGCCTGTGACCCAAGACAATACTCCAATCTAAGTGTAAAACATGCATATTGAAAATCTGGGTAATATGTTAAGGGAATTTTTATCAATAATGACTAATTATGTATACATTTCAATCAGGGCTGACTAATCAGAATACTATTATGTTACTGTATATGTACAAATTTTATTTTTAATCCTAGTACTGAATATAATGTGTATAAATATAATCAAGAATTAGAACAATGACTGTCTGTTCCTTGGTAGAAATGAATGAACTATATCGCCAGACTGGCTAGAATGCTTATCTACACAGGTGGGCCTTGGCTCGGTCGTAAATTATCTAAATTAGGATAGACGATGTGGGAAGGCTTGAGAACTATACAGCCTTTGTACCAGTGTCAAGAAGAGACGGGACAGTTCGAAAACTAATGATGTCATTTTCAGTTTATAACCTGTGGTAAACTGTATCATTTTCAGTACTCTCGAGAATAAACGCTGCTGGTTGATTTTTGAGACTGGTCTCTGTCCATTTTATGCAAATAAGAGTCTTACAAATTCTTAGGAATTGACAGAGTGTTTCATTTTAATTGGGTATTAAAACATAGAGGAATATAATTCCTGTAACAGTAATACATTTGACCTTTTCCTTTTAGATAACACAATGGTTGTAAAATGCAATAGTTTCATGTAAAACGTGTATACTGGCTTGATATCCATTCTTTTTCCCTTTCCAACCCAGTCACATATGATAAGGAAGCAGTGTACCAATGCCAAACTTGGGGCAGGGAACTGTCCAGCTGGACAGTTGCCTGGTAGAGGCCAACTCCCTCTCTCCCATTTCCCACGCATAGCACCGAGCTCTTAGCACCAGTTTATCAAACCAACCACAGCATGAAAGTGTGACGACGGGACACTGGCAGATTAAAACCACACTCCGCTCCATCACTGCCAGAATAAATGAATAACTGAGTATAATAATATATATGATAATACTCATAACACCGGGTCACAGCCAGATGGAATAATCAAATTTCCTTACCTCACCCAAACAAACAATATTTCTTCCCCCGACACTGCCCTTCTAATTTCTAATTTTTGTCCCATTTTGTCCCAGCCAAGGTGCGCCCAGTGTGTTAGACCATGATATTATCCATTTGTAACACTAACATTATGCCAGATCTGAAAGACTGCACTCACCCCGATTCCTGACACTTGATAAGCATTTGTATTGGCTGGCTCCTGTCAACAATCTACTATTGAATGTTTCTCATACCTCTGTCATCTACGCCTGATGAGCCTAAACTCACCTCCCTTCACGGCCAAAACACCCCCCACAATTACTGTTTGCTGTCAAGCCAATACAGCAATTGCTTTCATCCTTAAGATAAGAGGGGAATGTGAAATCAACGGCAGCCAAGACGAACCCCCACCTTTAACCTGCGCTTTGTTAGCCGTCTTCATTTGGAAATGATCAGATCAATAGGCCACCTAAGAGTTGGCTGCTCAGCCTTCCTCATCACATCGGTGCTGAACAGATTCAACACAGTCAGTCTCTTACACTAGGCCCAATCATACAGCTACAGCCTGATGCTAATCTGCTAATGGGGACGAAGGCTCAGAGAGAGAGAGAGAGCCCTTATTAGGCTGATTAATCAGACCTCAAATGGGATTTCCTAATCAGATTATGAGAAAGCACAGTTAGCTAACCGGGGAGACGGATCGGCTAAAAGAGAGGGAGAGTGAAAAAAAGTGCGGGGTTTATAAATTATTTATTTATTTGGACTTTTTTTTAACTTTGATTTAACTATAAAGTCAGTTAAGAACAAATTTTCATTTACAATGACAGCTGTCGTGGAAATTTCCTTTATTTACCAAATCATGGGAGCAAACCACACACACAAGTCAGAGTTAGTTATCAAAGTCCATCTTTAATTATATGAGCTCTATCACAATCCTGTGACTCTCAGGTAATTCAGTGTCTCTCAGTGAATTCTCTGAGAGCCCCTTCTGCATTGCAACTGCGATCCTTTAATAGCAAAGAACACACATAGTCAGACAGCATAGACATAATAAATCGTTCAGCTTTGTCTCCTTACTCAAACCCTAGAACCATAAACCAATCCTCCATATCAACAGGCATATATCAAATTGTAATTTAGATACAACCAATTCTAAATACAACCAATCCTGGACAAACTAACGGAGAGGAGAATGATTGCTATAGGTTAAGATAGGGACAACATTAGAGGGAGCATAGAATGATTCCAGACACTGCCACCCTCCTTTCCCTGCTGGGAAAAGTAGGGTGTGACTCCACACAGACACAGTGGAGCAAAATATATGTTTACACATGATGACACTTTGACCTCTCCCCTCTCTGCGGCCCATGCAACTTCGTCTTGACATAGAACAGATAACTGCAACCTCGCCACAGTATTATACAAAAATACCATTCTGATGAGAAGTAACTTACAAACATATGATGAATATAAAACATGTTACATATGTTACCAACAAATTCTGATTATTTCCACAACACGGCCTACAACGAGGTAAAATGCTTCCTGCGGGGACGGGGGCTGGGATAAAAAATAACACAAGACAACAACACAGCATGGGTGCAACACAACATGAAAACAACACAGTAGCAACACAACATGGTAGCAGCACACAACATGGTACAAACATTATTGGGCACAGACAACAGCACAAAGGGCAAGAAGGTAGATACAACAAGACATCACGCGAAGCAGCCACAGCTGTCAGTAAAAGTGTCCATGATTGAGTCTTAGAATGTAGAGGTGGAGATAAAACTGTCCAGTTTGAGTGTTTTTTGCAGCTTGTTCCAGTCGCTAGGTGGAGCGAACTGAAAAGACGAGCGACCCAGGGATGTCAAATCAAAAGCACATTACATACATAGGAGAGGTTAGAGTTTTTACCAGGACTTATCATACATAGGAGAGGTTAGAGTTTTTACCAGGACTTATCATACATAGGAGAGGCTAGGGTTTTTACCAGGACTTATCATACATAGGAGAGGTTAGGGTTTTTACCAGGACTTATCATACATAGGAGAGGTTAGGGTTTTTACCAGGACTTATCATACATAGGAGAGGTTAGGGTTTTTACCAGGACTTATCATACATAGGAGAGGTTAGAGTTTTTACCAGGACTTATCATACATAGGAGAGGTTAGGGTTTTTACCAGGACTTATCATACATAGGAGAGGTTAGGGTTTTTACCAGGACTTATCATACATAGGAGAGGTTAGAGTTTTTACCAGGACTTATCATACATAGGAGAGGTTAGAGTTTTTACCAGGACGTATCATACATAGGAGAGGTTAGGGTTTTTACCAGGACTTATCATACATAGGAGAGGTTAGAGTTTTTACCAGGACTTATCATACATAGGAGAGGTTAGAGTTTTTACCAGGACTTATCATACATAGGAGAGGTTAGGGTTTTTACCAGGACTTATCATACATAGGAGAGGTTAGAGTTTTTACCAGGACTTATCATACATAGGAGAGGTTAGGGTTTTTACCAGGACTTATCATACATAGGAGAGGTTAGAGTTTTTACCAGGACTTATCATACATAGGAGAGGTTAGAGTTTTTACCAGGACTTATCATACATAGGAGAGGTTAGAGTTTTTACCAGGACTTATCATACATAGGAGAGGTTAGGGTTTTTACCAGGACTTATCATACATAGGAGAGGTTAGGGTTTTTACCAGGACTTATCATACATAGGAGAGGTTAGAGTTTTTACCAGGACTTATCATACATAGGAGAGGTTAGAGTTTTTACCAGGACTTATCATACATAGGAGAGGTTAGGGTTTTTACCAGGACTTATCATACATAGGAGAGGTTAGAGTTTTTACCAGGACTTATCATACATAGGAGAGGTTAGAGTTTTTACCAGGACTTATCATACATAGGAGAGGTTAGAGTTTTTACCAGGACTTATCATACATAGGAGATGATTAATTGCTGAATTGAGGCACTGTGCTGATGAGCAAGATCTCTCTTGCTGGACAACCTCCTCATACGTATATCCAGTACATGGGGAAATTTATGGTGCAGCAGGTAGCCTAGTGGTTAGCGTGTTGGACTAGTAACCGAAAGGTTGCAAGATCAAATCCTTGAGCTGACAAGGTAAAAATCTGTCGTCCTGTGGCAGTTAACCCACTGTTCCTAGGCCGTCATTGAAAATAAGAATTTATTCTTAACTGACTTGCCAGGTCAAATGAACAAATCTTGTCATTTTTCACAGGCAATGCTGACAGCACCCGTGTCTAACTGGGCTTAATTCTACTATCAGCATGTTTCTACACCTCACAGTCCCTCAGGGGGCTATGATGACTAGGGAACGGACCGGAGTCATACATGTAGATGTACATGGCTGTCGACACCATACACTTTATATGTACATAGTTAACCTTACCTCATAGTTTCACATTGAGTGGAACACATTACAAGAGAGGAGTTTGAGGCCTAACTCCTAAAATGTTGCAGCTGCCAAGCATTCATAATGCATAAACAAACAGAAATCCATGTTTCCCTCTGCGAGGGGATCTGCATTGAGTAAAAACCAAACTTCCTGGAAATAAGTAGCTGGTGGCAGAAGCTACACTTCATTTGGCACAGCTCAACAGGGGACAAGGAGAAATCACGCTGAGACATGATGAGAGAATAAACAAACCAATCAAAAGCTCTAAAGCAAACCAACACAACCAAGGGAGCATTTTAAAGAATGCTAAATATCCATTACTCACATCAAAATAAATATCTGTACTTGTTTAATCTGCTCTTTTTTATTGGGGAGACATTTAATTCTTGGAGATGAGCAGGAATACCTGGAGTGCTGTGGTTGAAACCGGTGAATCTAAAAGTTGAAGATAAGCAGGAATACCTGGAGTGCTGTGGTTGAAACCGGTGAATCTAAAAGTTGAAGATAAGCAGGAATACCTGGAGTGCTGTGATTGAAACCGGTGAATCTAAAAGTTGGAGATGAGCAGGAATACCTGGAGTGCTGTGGTTGAAACCGGTGAATCTAAAAGTTGAAGATAAGCAGGAATACCTGGAGTGCTGTGGTTGAAACCGGTGAATCTAAAAGTTGAAGATAAGCAGGAATACCTGGAGTGCTGTGGTTGAAACCGGTGAATCTAAAAGTTGAAGATAAGCAGGAATACCTGGAGTGCTGTGGTTGAAACCGGTGAATCTAAAAGTTGGAGATGAGCAGGAATACCTGGAGTGCTGTGGTTGAAACCGGTGAATCTAAAAGTTGAAGATAAGCAGGAATACCTGGAGTGCTGTGGTTGAAACCGGTGAATCTAAAAGTTGGAGATGAGCAGGAATACCTGGAGTGCTGTGGTTGAAACCCGTGAATCTAAAAGTTGAAGATAAGCAGGAATACCTGGAGTGCTGTGATTGAAACCAGTGAATCTAAAAGTTGAAGATAAGCAGGAATACCTGGAGTGCTGTGGTTGAAACCGGTGAATCTAAAAGTTGAAGATAAGCAGGAATACCTGGAGTGCTGTGGTTGAAACCGGTGAATCTAAAAGTTGAAGATAAGCAGGAATACCTGGAGTGCTGTGATTGAAACCAGTGAATCTAAAAGTTGAAGATAAGCAGGAATACCTGGAGTGCTGTGGTTGAAACCGGTGAATCTAAAAGTTGAAGATAAGCAGGAATACCTGGAGTGCTGTGGTTGAAACCGGTGAATCTAAAAGTTGAAGATAAGCAGGAATACCTGGAGTGCTGTGGTTGAAACCGGTGAATCTAAAAGTTGAAGGATTTCAACAGGTGCCTTAGTTTAGCATTGAGGTAAACAGGAAGCAATGAATCTCACAACTGCCCAGAATAGAGAGCAGTGTGTTTCCCCTTTGGCCCATTGAGGTTCTCAGCAGGAGTCATTCCTAGTGTAATGTGTGACTTTTAGCTTAAACGATGAACACACATTGTTAAAATGGTGGCGCAGGGGTTACGGGCGCTGTACTGCAGCGCCAGCTTTGCCACCAGAGACTATGGGTTTGCGCCCAAGCTCTGTCTGTGGAGCGATGCACAATTGTCCTAGCGTCGTCCGGGTTAGGGAGGGTTTGGCCGGTAGGGAAATCCTTGTCTCATCGTGAATCAGTGACTCCTGTGGCGGGCCGGGTGCAGTGGACGCTAACCAAGGTTGCCAGGTGCACTGTGTTTACTCTGACACGTTGTTGCGGCTGGCTTCCGGGTTGGATGGTGCTGTGTTAAGAAGCAGTGCGGCTTGGTTGGGTTGTGTATCGGAGGACGCATGACTTTCAACCTTCGTCTCTCCCGAGCCCGTACGGGAGTTGTAGCGATGAGATGAGATAGTAGCTACTAAAAACAATTAGATATCATGAAATTGGGGTAAAATAAAAATGGTGCTGGAACTGACCCTGTGTATAGGATGCTTACTTACTTTATTGGGTTCTTATTTCTTATTTGTATATCTTGTGTTTTTGTTCTACCTTGTTATTTTTAGTATTACATTGTTATTGACTACTGCATTGTTGAGTTTAGAGCAGTGGTCACTAACCTTTTCTGAGTCAAGATCACTTTCTGAGTCAAAATGCAAGCATATGCAACATTAAACAATTAAAAACAGTTCTGGAGCAATGAGGTTTGTGCAGTACATTATCACTGCATATTGGCTAAGCTTGGATTACCCTGCCAATATTGTTCTTCTCAGACCATTTTGAAACTGTATTTCAAAACTGTAGGTATATGATCACCCTGGTAATAGAGTGTGTGTGGTATTACTTGTGAGGCACAGCTGAGTGAGCATAACAATGTGCTTCTTTTTTTACTGGACTGATGGCCTGCATCTGATGGGTCCATCTGAGGAATGGAGGGAGCAGCAGTGAGGCTGCCTCTCACCAGACTTACCGTCCCTCCTCTCTCCCGCCCTCCCCTGAGAGAAGGGGACACAGTCTTCCAGCTGATGACGAAACTTAAGTCACACTATTACTTCTGCTTCATGCACCAATTCATGTTGTTACTCCTATGACCAGAGAAAGTGAACTGTTCTTCGTATGTAAAAAGACTCAAGGCACTAATAATAACAACCCGAGCTTATCGAAACACTTTGCTACTCATTCATTACAGCTGCAGTCATGGTTGTAGTGTGAGTGGAAGTAGGGAGAATGCCCATTTTATGGCTTATAAAAGTGCTGAACAAAATGTTGACAGTGCTGAATAACAACTTCAACATGAACCTACTCATAAAAATAGCAGTTCCTTTTCTGTATTCGTTGAGTCGCTCTCTAGTAATTGTTTTAAACGTTTTGAAGTCTCACATTATCAACTTAGCTGCCTTCCAGGCATCTTTTTACAGTCTATGGCTCGAGGAAACTGTGCAGACAAGGTGATATGAGCTATCTGATTGGCAAGTGGTAGGCCTATAGGTGCACTTGATTTGCTCAGTGGGCCTGCCGGGAAGGCGGAGTTCTACCTCCAGACACATGAAATGGTTGAAAATGGGAACACTTTGCCTTCCTGGAACTAGGGCTGCTGAATCAAATGCACCTACCATCAACACTGTGAATAGAATAAAACCAATAGGAATGCAAGGCTTTATCATTGGGTTTTTTACAGAAATATTTGGTGATCGACTGGTTGGTGACCACTGGGTTAGAGCTAGCAAAGAAAGGCATTTCACTGTACTTGTGCATGTGTCATTAAAACTTTAAACTTGAATGATGCATGTAATTTCTGATGTGTGACGCCTGTGTCGTTACGAGATATATACAGTGTACAGTATACACACAGCTATACCATATCAAATCCCCTACACTAAAAGTTCCAACTCATTTACCCGCACATGGTTCCAGTCTTTTTTGCTCCTTCCCTTTCAAACTAATCTGACCCGGTGAATGGTGGTGCCCTATAGCAGCATTGCAGAGCTATCTTTAGGTATACCCGCAAACACAGCTGCTTCTGTTAGGATGACATTTCAACTTGATAGAAGTGAAAAGGTTACTTACTTGGAAATCAAGGTTGCAGACTTCTTTCAGGCAAATGGCAGAGTTGGAACATTTTCTTCACTCCATTGATGGTCTAAGAAAGATAGAACTGTTAGTTGGGATATATTACAAGCACAAAAGCGCAAAATTGTGTTCCAAGAAGTACAGTGAGTAGGTGAACACTTCGAAATGCTTATAAAGTGCCTTTGAATTGCCCAGACAGTCTGACTGAAAAAAAATACACGTATTGCATTTCTTTGTTCCTTTTGAAGCTTTCCCGGTAACACTGTAACATGTTGCATTGCCGTGTTCCTTTTGAAGCTTTCCCGGTAACACTGTAACATGTTGCATTGCCGTGTTCCTTTTGATGCTTTCCCGGTAACACTGGAACATGTTGCATTGCCGTGTTCCTTTTGATGCTTTCGGTAACACTGGAACATGTTGCATTGCCGTGTTCCTTTTGATGCTTTCCGGTAACACTGGAACATGTTGCATTGCCGTGTTCCTTGGAACATGTTGCATTGCCGTGTTCCTTTTGATGCTTTCCCGGTAACACTGGAACATGTTGCATTGCCGTGTTCCTTTTGAAGCTTTCCCGGTAACACTGGAACATGTTGCATTGCCGTGTTCCTTTTGATGCTTTCCCGGTAACACTGGAACATGTTGCATTGCCGTGTTCCTTTTGAAGCTTTCCCGGTAACACTGGAACATGTTGCATTGCCGTGTTCCTTTTGATGCTTTCCGGTAACACTGGAACATGTTGCATTGCCGTGTTCCTTTTGATGCTTTCCCGGTAACACTGGAACATGTTGCATTGCCGTGTTCCTTTTGAAGCTTTCCCGGTAACACTGTAACATGTTGCATTGCCGTGTTCCTTTTGATGCTTTGCATTGCCCCGGTAACACTGGAACATGTTGCATTGCCGTGTTCCTTTTGAAGCTGTCCCGGTAACACTGGAACATGTTGCATTGCCGTGTTCCTTTTGAAGCTTTCCCGGTAACACTGGAACATGTTGCATTGCCGTGTTCCTTTTGAAGCTTTCCCGGTAACACTGGAACATGTTGCATTGCCGTGTTCCTTTTGAAGCTTTCCCGGTAACACTGTAACATGTTGCATTGCCGTGTTCCTTTTGATGCTTTCCCGGTAACACTGTAACATGTTGCATTGCCGTGTTCCTTTTGATGCTTTCCCGGTAACACTGGAACATGTTGCATTGCCGTGTTCCTTTTGATGCTTTCCCGGTAACACTGTAACATGTTGCATTGCCGTGTTCCTTTTGAAGCTTTCCCGGTAACACTGGAACATGTTGCATTGCCGTGTTCCTTTTGAAGCTTTCCCGGTAACACTGGAACATGTTGCATTGCCGTGTTCCTTTTGAAGCTTTCCCGGTAACACTGGAACATGTTGCATTGCCGTGTTCCTTTTGATGCTTTCCCGGTAACACTGGAACATGTTGCATTGCCGTGTTCCTTTTGATGCTTTCCCGGTAACACTGGAACATGTTGCATTGCCGTGTTCCTTTTGAAGCTTTCCCGGTAACACTGGAACATGTTGCATTGCCGTGTTCCTTTTGATGCTTTCCCGGTAACACTGGAACATGTTGCATTGCCGTGTTCCTTTTGATGCTTTCCTTTTGAAGCCGGTAACACTGGAACATGTTGCATTGCCGTGTTCCTTTTGAAGCTTTCCCGGTAACACTGGAACATGTTGCATTGCCGTGTTCCTTTTGATGCTTTCCCGGTAACACTGGAACATGTTGCATTGCCGTGTTCCTTTTGAAGCTTTCCCGGTAACACTGGAACATGTTGCATTGCCGTGTTCCTTTTGATGCTTTCCCGGTAACACTGGAACATGTTGCATTGCCGTGTTCCTTTTGATGCTTTCCCGGTAACACTGGAACATGTTGCATTGCCGTGTTCCTTTTGAAGCTTTCCCGGTAACACTGGAACATGTTGCATTGCCGTGTTCCTTTTGAAGCTTTCCCGGTAACACTGTAACATGTTGCATTGCCGTGTTCCTTTTGATGCTTTCCCGGTAACACTGGAACATGTTGCATTGCCGTGTTCCTTTTGAAGCTTTCCCGGTAACACTGTAACATGTTGCATTGCCGTGTTCCTTTTGAAGCTTTCCCGGTAACACTGTAACATGTTGCATTGCCGTGTTCCTTTTGATGCTTTCCCGGTAACACTGGAACATGTTGCATTGCCGTGTTCCTTTTGAAGCTTTCCCGGTAACACTGGAACATGTTGCATTGCCGTGTTCCTTTTGAAGCTTTCCCGGTAACACTGGAACATGTTGCATTGCCGTGTTCCTTTTGAAGCTTTCCCGGTAACACTGTAACATGTTGCATTGCCGTGTTCCTTTTGATGCTTTCCCGGTAACACTGGAACATGTTGCATTGCCGTGTTCCTTTTGATGCTTTCCCGGTAACACTGGAACATGTTGCATTGCCGTGTTCCTTTTGAAGCTTTCCCGGTAACACTGGAACATGTTGCATTGCCGTGTTCCTTTTGAAGCTTTCCGGTAACACTGGAACATGTTGCATTGCCGTGTTCCTTTTGATGCTTTCCGGTAACACTGGAACATGTTGCATTGCCGTGTTCCTTTGATGCTTTCCGGTAACACTGTAACATGTTGCATTGCCGTGTTCCTTTTGAAGCTGTCCCGGTAACACTGGAACATGTTGCATTGCCGTGTTCCTTTTGAAGCTTTCCCGGTAACACTGTAACATGTTGCATTGCCGTGTTCCTTTTGAAGCTTTCCCGGTAACACTGGAACATGTTGCATTGCCGTGTTCCTTTTGATGCTTTCCCGGTAACACTGGAACATGTTGCATTGCCGTGTTCCTTTTGAAGCTTTCCCGGTAACACTGTAACATGTTGCATTGCCGTGTTCCTTTTGAAGCTTTCCCGGTAACACTGTAACATGTTGCATTGCCGTGTTCCTTTTGAAGCTTTCCCGGTAACACTGTAACATGTTGCATTGCCGTGTTCCTTTTGATGCTTTCCCGGTAACACTGGAACATGTTGCATTGCCGTGTTCCTTTTGAAGCTTTCCGGTAACACTGTAACATGTTGCATTGCCGTGTTCCTTTTGAAGCTTTCCCGGTAACACTGTAACATGTTGCATTGCCGTGTTCCTTTGATGCTTTCCCGGTAACACTGTAACATGTTGCATTGCCGTGTTCCTTTTGATGCTTTCCCGGTAACACTGGAACATGTTGCATTGCCGTGTTCCTTTTGATGCTTTCCCGGTAACACTGGAACATGTTGCATTGCCGTGTTCCTTTTGAAGCTTTCCCGGTAACACTGTAACATGTTGCATTGCCGTGTTCCTTTTGAAGCTTTCCCGGTAACACTGGAACATGTTGCATTGCCGTGTTCCTTTTGAAGCTTTCCCGGTAACACTGTAACATGTTGCATTGCCGTGTTCCTTTTGATGCTTTCCCGGTAACACTGGAACATGTTGCATTGCCGTGTTCCTTTTGATGCTTTCCCGGTAACACTGGAACATGTTGCATTGCCGTGTTCCTTTTGATGCTTTCCCGGTAACACTGGAACATGTTGCATTGCCGTGTTCCTTTTGATGCTTTCCCGGTAACACTGGAACATGTTGCATTGCCGTGTTCCTTTTGATGCTTTCCCGGTAACACTGTAACATGTTGCATTGCCGTGTTCCTTTTGATGCTTTCCCGGTAACACTGGAACATGTTGCATTGCCGTGTTCCTTTTGATGCTTTCCCAGTAAACACTGTAACATGTTGCATTGCCGTGTTCCTTTTGATGCTTTCCCGGTAACACTGGAACATGTTGCATTGCCGTGTTCCTTTTGATGCTTTCCCGGTAACACTGGAACATGTTGCATTGCCGTGTTCCTTTTGAAGCTTTCCCAGTAACACTGTAACATGTTGCATTGCCGTGTTCCTTTTGATGCTTTCCCGGTAACACTGGAACATGTTGCATTGCCGTGTTCCTTTTGAAGCTTTCGGTAACACTGGAACATGTTGCATTGCCGTGTTCCTTTTGATGCTTTCCCAGTAACACTGGAACATGTTGCATTGCCGTGTTCCTTTTGATGCTTTCCCAGTAACACTGGAACATGTTGCATTGCCGTGTTCCTTTTGATGCTTTCCCAGTAACACTGGAACATGTTGCATTGCCGTGTTCCTTTTGATGCTTTCCCAGTAACACTGGAACATGTTGCATTGCCGTGTTCCTTTTGAAGCTTTCCCAGTAAACACTGTAACATATTGCATGGCTTTGTTCCTTTTGATGCTTTCCCAGTAAACTCTGGAACATCTAACAGCTAGCGTTCCTGGGGAGAGCACATGTTACTAACATAAAGGAAACAAGATGAACTCATTTTTAAAAGGGTCATTTTCATATTTTTTGCATGTGAAGGAAGTGCTGCTATACTGTAAACACTTATATACATTACCGAATGTATTGTACAATAATAGATCATCTACCATCATACTATGTAAGAAAACTACTAAAATCATGTTTTTTCTAACAGACATATTAGGGATGTTAGACTACAGATAAAATGGAAGTACCTCACAGTTTAGCTTGTCAACTTTTCTCTGTGTTTGACTGATTCACCATCATTACACTGGTCAGTTGGCCTTGCCACCAATGGCTGAGACAGAAGTGAATTTAATCTCAAGAGACAAGGCCTTTTTCATTCTGGTCAATTATCATTTTTCAAAACCACAGCAATTTCTCTGTGAAGGATGGATCCTCATCTGGCTTTTGCAGAAAGGGCTGCATGCATTTGAATTAATCCGAATCTATTATCTCCCCACCGGAGTAATAGGTCAATTGTGTTCAAAGCTTAAAAGTTAGAGAAAGAGAATTCTGCCTCTCATTTTTCATCACTTGTGTTACCATGTTCAAAAGGGGCTACTGGCCTTTGTGAGGCTATGAGGTACTTCTATTGTCACATAAAACAGCTTTTAACGTCTATCATTTATAGGTCTCTACCGATCACGTACTGTAGCCGCAGTTGAGACTGACTAATACGACAATGCAGCCTCCATTTTCCTCAGAGCTCATTTAGCTTGGAAAATGCCACATCATTTTCACAGCTCCATCTCAGAAAACAAGATCCAGCTCTTCTCCCCCCGTGGATCCACCATTTCTCTTAATGTCCAACCTTTTGCTTGCACTGTCTCGTTTCTTAGACTTTGATCAATATCAGTTTGTAATGTCTGTTGTTTACCCTATCTTGACTGGATGTTTGCCAATGAATCCCCCCCCCCCTCTCTCTCTTCTGCTCATCCTCTTACAAAGGACAATTGGCAGAAGCATTACAGACTAACAGTGAAAGATAGAGAGAGCAAGAGAGCTGAGGGAGGCTAACTTTGCGGCCGAGACCTTGTGTCTTCAAATTGCCAAAGCGCTGCATCATAAGTTCTTGTTGCGTCCACATTCCTAATGAATGAGGCTGATTTTGTTCTGGCTTCACGGCTTATTGGTTTGTCCGTCCCTGTTGAAGAACTGTTTGCTTGTGGTCCCATGAAAACCTAAGACAAGACTATATCGACTTCATAAATACAGAGGCTGATCTTCCTCAGCCGAAAGTCCCTTGATCGTACTGCTTACCTGACTCAATTATAGGATTTGCTCATACATCTCTGTTGCACTTCTTCCCCTGTGGCCGTTCATGTTTGAAAAGCAAACTATGTGATCATTGTCTAAGAAATCGGTCACTATTAGTAAACTCTGTGAACATCATTTAACGAAGCAGTAACCGTTTTGGACAGCTATTCCTGCATTCCTCTCTGTAATGCAAATGAGTTGAGCGAAAAGTGGGAAACTTAAGTGCTTAATATACAGCATGATTCATTTATGACAGTGCCTGTGAAATATATAGCGGGGCTTTCGAGACTGAGAGCTAATTGGAGTTTGTTTTTGAGCAATTTTGAGAGGCTTGTTCTGACATTGTCAATGAGTATTAGGACATTCATATCCATCTTTTTGAGAGGACTTGATCAAGAATACCTGGTATTGGTGAAAATATGTAACCATTGTCTAAAGTGTAATAATGTTGGGTCCAATAGAGCAAAAGTAATAAACAATGTTGAGTGACTGGTGGAAGCTGATTTAACACACTATGCAGGCGTGTTTAAGGTCAGGAGAGCAGACAATGTGAGAAATCCCAGGCTCTGAGCTACCGTGTGAATTCCATCTTCTTTTTGACTCTGTGCTAATAGCAGCATGCGTGGTGGGGTTATATACAACCTGTCATGTATTCATCTATACTGAGGCTTTTGCATTGGGAGGGGAATGAGAGGTAATGACAGTAAGATGAAGCAGAGATAAGACCTACCTAAGTGATTTCTGTCACGATCACCCTTCTCTGCTCCCACCTGTCCTGACATCGCCTCTCAAAGTCTTAGTGTCTGTTTGCTGTGCATTGAGAATCTGATGCTTGGATCAAGGTTGTATTCCATGGATTAGCAACCGTCAGCCTGTTTCATTTCCAGTCACACATCACAGGGCTTTGGGCTGGAGATTACTGCAAGGGAATGTTGTCACCCACTTGTCTGGCATGTTGCACATTTTGTTCCTCCCTTATCTGACACAGTTGAAGTTGTCTCTTTACAAGTGTTAGACAGATTCTACTGCAGGTTAATGACCACAGAGAACCTTCATACATCAATGATTCTTGAACCGCAATTCCCACAAGCCACTGAGGAAGCTAGACAAGTTGCAAGTATGTGTCCTGGATTGTACCTGGCGGTAACAAAATGAGTCAAGCTACAGAACAAAAGGTGGGGTTCAGAGACAGCTTGACACTGCTGAAAAACAGCCAAGTAATGTGAACAGGGTGGTATGGTTCTAGGTGTTCCCTTTAACTATAGCACATTTCCCCTAGACCTATTCCTATGTGTTATACATCTATTCTATCTGACCTGTGCAAACGGGAGCGGCCAGGAAAGCAGGCAAGAACATTCAGGTGAATGGAACAACCTGCTCAAGGACGATGTAGCTTGGCTTCGTCATCAAGCTCTGCGTCAAAGGAGAAAGGTAGAGGAAGAGGCTGAAAATACAAAAACAATGAAGTGGAACAAATCCAACAGGCCCATGTTTTATCTCCTTCCTTTCGTCTGCCTTTCCTTCCACTCCCACTATCTTCCTCCATCTTAATGAGCAGCAGAACTTTCCATCTACGGAGAGTGCAGGAGCAATACATCACAAGCAGGACACAGAGGGGGGACGGGGAGAGGACGGGAGCGTGGTGACGGCGATGCTGGCAGAACACTATACAGGGCAATTAAGATTGAGTAGACAGCCACGCTGATTCACAGAGAAGGAGTGAGAGTGACATCATGGCAAGGAGAATGACACAGGCGTCCTGTGTTCTCTTTGAAGAGGAAGCCTATATTTGAGAAAAAAGTTTTAATGATTTATATCTATGGTGTGAATTTAAATGATTGCTGTTACTCTATTCAGCTTACAAGGTTAAGATTCCATGTGTGATTGAAGTAGGATAAACTCCATTATACTGATTATGTACGGTGCATTCAGAAAGTATTCAGACCCCTTGGCTTTTCCCACATTTTGTTACGTTACAGCCTTATTCTAAAATGGGTAAAATTGTCTTTTCCCTCATCAATCTACACACAATACCACAAAAACTGGATTTCAGAAATGTTTGCAAATGTATTAAACATAAAAACTGAAATATCACATTTACATAACAATTGAGACCCTTAACTCAGTACTTTCTGAAGCATCTTTGGCAGTGATTACAGCCTTGAGTCTTCTTGGGTATGACGCTACAAGCTTGGCACAACAGTATTTCGGGAGTTTCTCCCATTCTTCTCTACAGAATTCTCAATCTCTGTCAGGTTGGATGGGGAGAGTTGCTGCACAGCTATTTTCAGGTCTCTCCAGAGATGTTAGATCGGATTCAAGTCCGCGGTCTGGCTGGGCCACTCAAGGACATTCAGAGACTTGTCACAAAGCCACTCCTGTGTTGTCTTGGCTGTGTGCTTAGGGTCGTTGTCCTGTTGGATGATGAACCTTCGCCCCAGTCTGAGGTCTTGAGTCCTCTAGAGCAGGTTTCTATCGAGGATCTCTCTATACTTTGCTCCGTTCATCTTTCCCTCAATCCTGACTAGTCTCCCAGTACATGCTGCTGAAAAACATCCCCACAACATGATGCTGCCACCACCATGCTTCACCGTAGAGATCGTGCCAGGTTTCCTCCAGATGTGACGCTTGGCATTCAGGCCAAAGAGTTCAACCTTGGTTTCATCAGACCAGAGAATCGTGGTTCTCATGGTGTGAGAGTCCTTTAGGTGCCTTTTGTCAAACTCCAAGAGGGCTGTCAAGTTGCCTTTAACCGAGGAGTGACTTCCGTCTGGCCACTCTACCATAAAGGCCTGATTTGGTGGAGGGCTGCAGAGATGGTTATCCTCCTGGAAGGTTCTCCCATCTCCACAGAGGAACTTTGGAGCTCCATCCGGTTCTTGGTTACCTCCTTGAACGAGGCCCTTCTCCCCCGATTGCTCAGCTTGGCCGGCGGCCAACGCTAGGAAGGGTCTTGGTGGTTCCAAACTTCTTCCATTTAAGAATGGAAAGGAAAGTTAGTCAGTTGTATAACTGAATGCATTCAACTGAAATGTGTCTTCCTCATTTAACCCAACCCCTCTGAATCAGAGAGGTGCGGGGGGCTGCCTTAATCGACATCCACGTCTTCCTCATTTAACCCAACCCCTCTGAATCAGAGAGGTGCGGGGGTCTGCCTTAATCGACATCCACGTCTTCCTCATTTAACCCAACCCCTCTGAATCAGAGAGGTGCGGGGGGCTGCCTTAATCGACATCCACGTCTTCCTCATTTAACCCAACCCCTCTGAATCAGAGAGGTGCGGGGGGCTGCCTTAATCGACATCCACGTCTTCCTCATTTAACCCAACCCCTCTGAATCAGAGAGTTGCGGGGGGCTGCCTTAATCGACATCCACGTCTTCCTCATTTAACCCAACCCCTCTGAATCAGAGAGGTGCGGGGGGCTGCCATAATCGACATCCACGTCTTCCTCATTTAACCCAACCCCTCTGAATCAGAGAGTTGCGGGGGGCTGCCATAATCGACATCCACGTCTTCCTCATTTAACCCAACCCCTCTGAATCAGAGAGGTGCGGGGGGGCTGCCATAATCGACATCCACGTCTTCCTCATTTAACCCAACCCCTCTGAATCAGAGAGGTGTGGGGGGGCTGCCTTAATCGACATCCACGTCTTCGACGCCCGGGGATGATGGAGGCCTTTGTGTTCTTGGGGACCTTCAATGCTGCAGAAATGTGTGCCTCGACACAATCCTGTCTCTGAGCTCTATGGACAATTCCTTCAACCTCATGGCTTGGTTTTTGCTCTGACATGCACTGTCAATTGTGGGACCTTATATACGTGTGTGTGCCTTTCCAAATCTACAATCATGTTTCAACAGTCAAGTTGTAGAAACATCTCTAGGAGGATCAATGGAAACAGGATGCACCTGAGCTCAATTTCGAGTCTCATAGCAAAGGGTCTGAAAACATTTATGTTTTGAAAAACCTGTTTTAACTTTGCCATTATGGGGTGTTGTGTGTAGATTGATGAAGAAAAACATGTATTTAATCATTTTTAGAATAAGGCTGTGACGTACATATGATTTCTTTTAAGTCTGAATACTTTCAGAATGCACTGTATGTGTGAGAGGACTCTTGTGCTGTATGACAGTTAAATCATAGTACCTACCAGAAAGTTAACATCTAATTACACATTCTGGGAAAGACTGTGTCCCCTGAGTAACATGCTGAATCCGGTGTGCAATTCACTGTGCATTCTCAAATAACACTTGACTCATCCAATCACCGAGATGTCCTGGCAGTTCATATTTGCATAAACCTTAAAGTACTCCACGAGTCATGACTTTGGTATTTTGGTGCTGAGAGTAAAACCACTCAGACGAGGCATTTCGAATGGCCATAATCTACCAAAGGAAGCATTCCATCTTGACCTGAATGCATATCTCTTGTCCTTGTCTCTCCCATAAAGTCGATTGTGCATTGAGTCCTCCACATCCCACACATTATGGGACTGAACCATGCACTGTACAACAACTGACTGCACTTGTACGATAAGGGCTCATTACCCAAAGTCAATTGATGTCCTCAATGTAACACATTCAGAGAGAGAGAGAAAGAGATGAGCTAATGCAGTGAAAAGACAATGCACAGAATGAGACTGGAGTCGTTATAGATCCTCAAAACCACCATACTAACGATATCATACCAGTATTATCAACATTCAGCGACCAATATAAATACACATTTTGTTCACTCTTCCATTTCGCCAAATCATCACATCACAAAGTCCTTACGTACACTACATGACCAAAGGTATGCGGACACATACTCGTCGAACGTATCGTTCAAATATCATGGCCATTAATATATGATGATTCCCCCTTTGCTGTCACAACAGCCTCCACTCTTCTGGGAAGGCTTTCCACATTGTCTGCGGGGACTTGCTTCCATTCAGTCACAGGAGCATTAGTGATGTCGGGCACTGATGTTTGGCGATTAGGCCTGGCTCGCAGTCAGTGTTCCAATTCATCCCAAAGGTGTTTGAAGGGGTTAAGGTCAGGGCTCTGTGCAGGCCAGTCAAGTTCTTTCACACCAATCTCAACAAACCATTTCTGTATGGACGTCGCTTTGTGCACAGGGGCATTAAACAAGAAAAGGCCTTCTCCAAACTGTTGCCACAAATATTGGAAGCACAGAATCATCTAGAATGTCATTGTATGCTGTAGCGTTAAGATTTCCCTTCACTGGAACAGGGCAGAGTCACCTTTCCAACAAGTGACTTGTTGGAAAGGTGACATCTTATGACGGTGCCACGTTGAAAACGCTGAACTCTTCAGTGGCCATTCTACTGACAATGTTTGTCTATGGAGATTGCATTGCTGTGTGCTCGATTTTATACACCTTTCAGCAAAGGGTGTGGCTGAAATAGGCAACATACTTGTGTATATATAGTGTACTGTAGATCGCTCTATTCATAATCACTGAAGACATTGTCCATCGGATTGGAGGATGTGCTCCTTCACACCAGGTGTGATTCATTTCCATAATCTTATTACTGGACCAAATTGTTTCCATTAATTCCCTAATTCCATGTTGCTGTGGACAGCAGGAGAGTCCCCAAGCAGTATGGAACCAAAAAAAAGAAAACAAGGATAGCCACAGTGCCTGAAAAACCACAATGAGCCAGCGGCAGGCCCACTCATTGCCATGCATAGTATTGGACAGCAGGAGAGTCCCCCCTTGAACTTTGTGTCCCACTTGTTGTTGATTCTTCACAAAAAAATACAGTTTTATATCTTTTATGTTTGAAGCCTGAAATGTGGTAAAAGGTTGCAAAGTTCAAGGGGGCCGAATACTTTCGCAAGGCACTGTATTGTCATTCTCTACGGGAGCGTAGTACCTGGGAGATACGTTCAGCTGATGACAGTGGCCATGTAGAGCGTCACATTACCAAGTGTAACCCTGTAGTGATTCTGTTTTCCAGGAAACCTCGGTCTTCTCCAATGAGGCTGAACCCAGAAGAAATCCCTTACACTGAACCCAGCACTATATCTTGCTACGTGCCACAGCAGGATTTAGTTATCTTTCGATTCAAAAACGAATATCCTTTTTTTTGCCAGTCGTTAGCACTGCCGGGAAGAATACTGTAAATATAGTGACAAGCTGATGGGAAGTGTCTGTTTTTAGAGTGTTAGCCCATCAAGGTGTACCAGTGACAGTTACTATTGTGCACATTCTTTCCGTGCCATTACCCCCTCCCAAACATGATGCCTGTCCTGGCAGTTGTCGCCTACGGCACTCCAGCAGAGTGATGACCTGGCTGCCAGATGTTGCCGTTAATATGTCTGCCTGTTGATAATGAGCTATTTCAGGGGTGCCGCTACTGTCCTTTTAGCCCAGTGGAAAAAATGGCACATCTTTCTGCCAACAATGACACCTGGGACATTTTCCACAGAGGATGAGCCAAAACAAGATTTAACTAGAGGTAATAACTCTTACTTTCTGCCGTGTCAGAAGTCTTGCTGTGTTATGAAGTCTGAACATAGGCCTAATTTGACTGAAGTATCCCTGTTTGTACAGGTCTGTATTCTTTCAGTGCATAAACAATGGTTGTCCTAACCCCAAAAACATGGTATCTAGTTTAGATTTTATATGATCGCAAGATGACTGAAAATGCACCGAACTTCACCAATAAACAAAGAATGAAAAGACCGCTAATTACTGCTCATCTAACACAGGAAACGTCCAGCGTTTTTCAGTTGCAGGTAAATTATGAATGCAGTAACGATTAGTGAAAGGCAATATTGGTAGCATTTGGGTAAGTAGCGTGATTGTGTTTGTCTAGTGGCGGCAGTCACACGGGGACACTCAATGTGACTGGAGGAAATTGACTCATCTGCTTGAGGACTTAGTTTTTTTGTGTCATTAGAATTTGGGCTGTGTGCATCTTGGTTTTTCATAGCAATTTAGGCTAAGGGAATAGATTATATTTCTCTTGCCCTTCATCTGACAAAAACAACATTGCATATTCATACTGTCATACTGTGGTGATTTGCATAACTGGGTTAGGAAGGACAACATTAGTTAGTCCTATAGTTAGCTAATGCTTCATCTTCAGGAATGACCTATGAGTTGAACCTTTGAATTACATTGTCCAATATCTATTTTGTGACTTGCTATGTTGTTCCTGTATAAAGAGCTCCTCCTCTAATGCTATAAATCAGCACAGCCCTATTGGTGGTGTGGTCTGACAAGATGACAGAGGTCGTACATGACACTGTCATTTTTCACAGATGGCGTTGGAGACTGCTGTAGAAAACTAGCCAGAATATCAATAGGCAAATCTATGTGCATTCTCAGAGAGCCGTGCAGACAGGGGAGAGAAATAGAGGGCACCTTAAACTGACAGACCTGGTATAGGGGAAGTATCATTTGTGGTAAATCAGGATGAATGTAATTTCTAGGAAGTGGCATGTAAAGGTCAGATTGTGGGCTCTTCATCTTCTAAGGAATAGAGAGGGTTTATCTAAAGCAGGGGGTCAAACTCAACCCATAGAGAGCCTAGCGTCTGCTGGTTTTTGTTCTTTCCTTTCAATGAAGACCTAGACAACCAGGTGATGTAAGTTCCGTACTAATAGGTGACCTTAATTCATCAATCACGTCCAAGGTAGGAGCGGAACACTCGGCCCTCTGTGGAATGAGTTTGACACGTGATCTAAAGCAATGGAAGCAATGGAGGGAGAGCAGAGGTGTTTTTATGATTCGGTTAACCCTCAATGTGGGGACTGACCCAAGCTGATGAGGAGGTGTTCTCTGGAGAGGAGAGCAGACAGTGTTTGCACACCCCAGAGTGTTTTTCCACAGGCTTGAATGTCATTTACTGCTTGTCAACTCTCCATTAACCCCTCGTGCTTTGTGTCCACTCTGCCACTTCAGCGGCGCCTGTGAACTGTATGCTTTGTCACACCTGCTCAGACATTTCCATGCTGAGGAAACATGGCGCCGGAGGGGATGGCTGCCGTTTTACAGGCTCCTAAACAGCTGTGCTTTTTAGTTTGTTTCTTCATATTGTTTGTAACTAATTTTGTACATAATGTTGCTGCTACCGTCTCTTATAACCAAATAGAGCTTCTGGATATCAGAACAGCGATTACTCACTGTGTACTGGATGAAGATGTTTTCTGACGCGAAGGATATACGGCCCAAATTTCCGTAATCAGCTTGAAGAAAAGATGGAGGAAAAGGGGGAGGAGGGCGGGGTGCCTTGTAAGAATTTGCCGATGAGTAGGTTAACCACCACTTCCCTTCTTATTATTGGCTGACGTGCAATCATTGGAAAACAAACTGGATGATCTACGATTAAGACAGTCCTACCAACGGGACATTAAAAACTGTAATATCTTATGTTTCACCGAGACGTGGCTGAACAACGCCACAGATAATACAGAGCTGGCTGGCTTCTCCATGTAGCGGCAGGACAGAGCAGCTACGTCTGGTAAGACGATGGGCGGGGGGGTGTCTATTTGTCAATAACTGCTGGTGCGCAATGTTAAATATTAAAGAAGTCTCGAGGTATTGCTTGCCTGAGTTAGAATAACTCACGATAAGCTGTAGACCACACTGTCTACCAAGAGAGTTCTCATCTATATTATTCGTAGCCGTCTATTTACCACCACAAACCGATGCTGGTACAAAGACACTCAACGAGCTGTATAAGGCCATAAGCAAATAAGAAAATGCTCATCCAGAAGTGTGCTCCAGATGGCCGGGGACTTTAATGCAGGCAAACTTAAATTAATTTGACCTCATTTCTACAAGCATGTCACATGTGCAACCAGAGAGGGAAAAAAGCTCTAGAACACCTTTACTGCCCACAGAGACGCATACAAAGCTCTCCCTCGCCCTCTGACCATTTCTTTGAGCTAACATTTTTGAGGCCGTTCCCTTGGCGGCAGAGATGTGTTTTAAAGCTTATTTCCTGCAATTCTATACATTTTGCCACGGCTTCTGTCATGTTCTTATGCAGAGTGACTCAAACATTATAACAAAATGAATGGGGTTCTCCTTGACTTTAATTTAGGAGATTGTTAGTTCTCATGATCTGTTTTTCTACCTACTTTATATCTGATTTTAGTCAATTAAGTGTGCATTGAAAACGTTTTATTATCCCGAAAATAATCTCCGGCTGTGGTGCAGCGAGGAAGGCCTGTGTATTCCAGGCATGCCTCGCCACAAACAGCGCAGTAAACAAAGGCCTTAACCCTGTGTATTCCCATGGAGAGCAGGCAATAAAAACGCATCTAATCATCTGAAACAGGGGGTAACTGCCCTGGGCTTTACCTTGAATCAGTGCTCGGAGATGGGAATGAGAATCTGTACCCTGGGGAGTCAGCATAATGCATCACTTTAAGTGCAGCTAAATAACCCACACATCTGTAATCACATTCCCTTGCATGTTTTATACAGAATCAAGATGAAATTATGTGTGTGTGTCTCCCAAGACATAGGTGAAGTCAGAATATCTCTTGTGAATCTAACAAATGTGACCTGGAAAGTTTTAAAAAAACATATTGGTCAAAACGATCAGTTTGATTTATTAGTTTCTTTCTTTTCGTTTTGCATACTGGTGATCTGACTTGTTAGACAGTGAAGAGAAAGGGAAGGATACCCACACAAATGCAGAAAAGGGGAGAAGTTGGCCCTCCCTGCCTCCCAAAGGGGCACAGGCAATTTTCAGCTCTAGTGATCCAGCTCCAGGAGCAGTAAAGTCCAATGGTGGAACAATACTCAACCCATGTATTCACACATCCACCCCACAGTGGCATCTGACTCTCCTTGGCATTTAAAAAACATACTAAACATGGGGAAATGGGGACAGTGGAAATCAATGACATGGGAGATGGGACTACACCAGAAATCACAGGATGGCAATACAAATATAGATATATTCATAAGATAATCTAACATTAAAACATATGTTTTAGCCAAGGAGAAAACGGTGTACATGACAGGGCAATAGAAAAGAAAGTCAACAACTGCAAGGGAGATGTCATTATCCACCTCACAGGCTGGGATGGCACCATTATCTCCCTGTCACGTTTTGTGCCTCAGCACCAATCACTGGGGGATATAAAGTGAGTTCAGAAATGATTAACAGCCTTGATAAAGATGAGCAATAAAGACTGTATAAAATAAAGAATTCAAATACTGAGCTATATTGTATGCTGAAAACAATGGAGAAATTAATCGTGAATAATGATGAGTGAAAAAGTTACACAGGGTCAAAGGTCATACCCCCAAGACATACTAACCTCCCCTGTTATTGGTAATGGTGAGAGGTGAGCATGTGCCGTGACTCGGGAGTTGGATGTAACTCTCACTCCTGCTGAGCTACAGCTAATTCTGGGTCGGAGGGAGCAAAAGGCCATAAAGGCGACAATTCATCGTGAAAAACAGAAAAACAGAAAGGAGAGGGCCAAGCAGCTCCGCCCGCGGTCAGCCAGGGATTGCAGCATCAGCAGGCTTACTTCCATCGTCAGCACCTTCACCTTCAGCCAAAAGTGGAGCCCAGGGAATTACCAGAACAGGGGGGTGTGCAGTGAAACGTGAACCTCCACTAACCCCCTTCTTTGACATCCTTCTGGAAGGAGACGTCAAAGAATAACAACGAGGACTGGGGGTTTGGGGAGGGGCAGTCCATTATGGACCAGATGTTACCAGTTTTAAGGGCGTGATTGAATGAGCGGAAATTACAGTATTGTATGAATTTGATGTAACCGGTTTGTGGGGAGGAGTGTGTAATGGAGGCATGATTATATGTCTTTGCAGGTTAGAAGGGGTCTGCTTTGTTTCAGAGCCTATTTTTTGGACCTCTCTCTTTTTGGGGATTTTTTTTGCCATTGATTTACTGTTTTTGTTCTTCACTTTTCGGGAACACTGTTGTTGGGGGCCGAGCCTCTTTCTGAATTCTTCTAAGACGTCAGTTAGAGGTAAGCCTCCATTCTTTTACCCACACGGGCAGGGTCATATAATTAGGATGTTTCTTTAGGAGGAACAGGATTGGGTTGGGTACCCTAGGATTGACTAAGGTATCCATAGGACAAGTAGACTGATTGTAAATGGCTTTGCTTAAATAAAAACAGGGAGTGGATTTCCTCTTGCGGGGCCACTGTCCGAAATAAAACAGAGGGTTCCTCTCTTTGTTACCGTGTGGGCCCATGCTTGGGGTGTGTATAGCAATGTCTAGGAGGATGTTAGGCTAAGGCATGACATGGTGACTATACCATTTAGTCTCGTGGGAGTAAGGCATGACACGGTCACTATAAGACTCCCCTGGTCTTATGGTTTCCCTTGTCTTATAGCTCCCCCTGTCTTATAGCTCCCCTGGACTTATAGTTTCCCTGGTCTTATTTTTCCCCTGGTCTTATGGTTTAACTTGTCTTATAGCTCCCCTGGACTTATTGTTTCCCTGGTCTTATTTTCCCCTGGTCTTATAGTTTCCCTGGTGTTATAGCTCCCCTGGACTTATAGTTTCCCTGGTCTTATAGCTCCCCTGGACTTATAGTTTCCCTGGTCTTATAGTTTCCCTGGTCTTATTTTTCCCCTGGTCTTTATAAGCATGCCACGTTCAAAACATGCAGAACTAAGAACAGAAGTAGCCCTTGGTTCACTCCAGACCTGACTGCCCTTGACCAGCACAAAAACATCCTGTGGCGGACTGCAATAGCATCGAATAGTCCCCACGATATACAACTGTTCAGGGAAGTCAGGAACCAATACACACAGTCAGCTTTTTCAATCAGAAATTTGCATCCTGTAGCTCTAACTCCAAAAAATGTTGGGACACTGTAACGTCCATGGAGAACAAGAGCACCTCCTCCCAGCTGCCCACTGCACTGAGGCTAGGTAACACGGTCACCACTGATAAATCCATGATAATCGAATATTTCAATAAGCATTTCTCAACGGCTGGCCATGCCTTTCTCCTGGCGACTCCAACCTCGGCCAACAGCACCGCCTCCCCCCGCAGCTACTCACCCAAGCCTCCCCAGCTTCTCCTTCACCCAAATCCAGACAGCAGATGTTCTGAAAGAGCTGCAAAACTTGGACCCGTACAAATCAGCTGGGCTAAACAATCTGAACCCACTCTTTCTAAAACTATCCGCCGCATTGTTGCAACCCCTATTACCAGCCTGTTTGGAAAGCTGCCGCGGTCATCCCCCTCTTCAAAGGGGCACCCTAGACCCAATCTGTTCCAGACCTATATCCATCCTGCCTTGCCTATCTAAAGTCTTTGAAAGCCAAGTTAATAAACAGATCACTGACCATTTTGAATCCCACCATACCTTCTCCGCTGTGCAATCCGGCTTCCGAGCCAGTCAAGGGTGCACCTCAGCCACGCTCAAGGTACTAAACGATATCATAACCGCCATCAATAAAAGACAGTACTGTGCAGCCGTTTTCATCGAACTGGCCAAGGGCATGTTGTCTGGACCTCTGGCAGTCTCTATGGGGGTACCACAGGGTTCAATTCTCGGGCCGACTCTTTTCTCTGTATATATCAATGATTATCGCTCTTGCTGCGGGCAATCCCCTGATCCACCTCTACGCAGATGACACCATTCTGTATACTTCTGGACCTTCCTTGGACACTGTGCTAACTAACCTCCAAACGAACTTCAATGCCATACAACACTCCTTCCGTGGCCTCCAACTGCTCTTAAACTCTAATAAAACCAAATGCATGCTTTTCAACCTTTCGCTGTCCACACCCGCCCGCCCGACTAGCATTTGCCACCCTGGACGGTTCCGACCTAGAATACGTGGACAACTATAAATACCTAGGTGTCTGGCTAGACTGTAAACTCTCCTTCCAGACTAATTTTAAACATCTCCAATCAAAAATCAAATCTAGAATCGGCTTTCTATTTCGCAACAAAGCCTCCTTCACTCACGCCGCCAAACTTACCCTAGTAAAACTGACTATCCTACCGATCCTCGACTTCGGCGATGTCATCTACAAAATAGCTTCCAACACTCTACTCAGCAAACTGGATGCAGTCTATCACAGTGCCATCCGTTTAGTTACCAAATCACCTTATACCACCCACCACTGCGACCTGTATGCTCTAGTCGGCTGGCCCTCACTACATATTCGTCGCCGGACCCACTGGCTCCAGGTTATCTATAAGTCTATGCTAGGTAAAGCTCCGCCTTATCTCAGTTCACTGGTCATGATAACAACACCCACCCGTAGCACACGTTCCAGCAGGTATATCTCACTGATCATCTCCAAAAAAAACACGCCATTTGGCCACCTTTCCTTCCAGTTCTCTGCTGCCAGTGACTGGAACTAATTGCAAAAATTGCTGAAGTTGGAGACGTTTATTTCCCTTACCAACCTTACCCTTATCAACTACTAAGCAGCTAACCGATCAGCCCACCCAATCTACCTCCCTCATCCCCATACTGTTTTTATTTTATTTACTTTTCTGCTCTTTTGCACACCAGTATCTCTACTTGCATCTGCTAAATTGTAACTATTCGCTCCTATGGCCTATTTATTGCCTACCTCCTCATGCCTTTTGCACACACTGTATATAGACTTTATTTTTTCTACTGTGTCATTGATTTGTTTATTGTGTTATTGGCTTGTTTATTGTTTACTCCATGTGTAACTCTGTGTTGTTGTCTGAGTCACACTGCTTTGCTTTATCTTGGCCAGGTCACAGTTGCAAATGAGAACTTGTTCTCAACTAGCCTACCTGGTTAAATAAAGGTGAAATTAACTATTTAAAAGCTTCCCCTGGTCTAATTGTTTCCCTGGTCTTACAGATTCCCTGATATTATGGTTCTCCTAGTCTTATAGTTTCCCTGGTCTTATAGTTTCCCTGGTCGTATAGTTTCCCTGGTCTTATAGTTTCCCTGGTCTTGTAGTCCTGGGAGAGCCTGATGAACTATGGGTCGCCCTGCCCCTGAGCTGGACACCCCACTGAGTGGTTTTTAATAAAAAGTTTTCTTCCACTCCAGCTGTCGGCCGCCGAGCTCTACGCCACTGGTATCAGTGGGATGCTGGGATCGGGACTGGGCTGGAAGGGCAATGCCCGTGGGTAATAGGCCTGAAGCAGGGATAACCTAGGCCAGCTCATTAAGCTCAAGGGGAGGTGTGAGTTGGGCAAGACACATGTCTTGGGGGTGTGATCTTTGACACTGTAACTTTCTCACTCATCATTATTCACAGGATTATCCGTAATTATGGTAGCAACATGACACAATACATTATTTACCATTCATTTCTATTGGGCACAAAATAATCTGAAACACAACCAAAACAAACTGCAAAGGTATCCAACAAGTTTGTAGTCACAAGGTTGATGTCGTCATTACGTGCTATGAACATGGGACGAAAAACTAAACTTTTGACTACTTTATTTATAAGGAGGGGGGGTCAATGATTTGGACCCCTAGCTTTTAGAGAGAACATAAATATTACTTGTTGAACTCCATCTAGGTCACATTTTATTTGGATAGTCTGGATACTTTACAGATGGTCATACTATCAACACATTTTCTGTTGATAAGCAACTGCCTGCTAAGGTTAGGGTTAGGGTTAAGGTAAGGCTTAAGTTTAGGGTTAGGATAAGGGTTATGGTTAGGGTTAGGGTTAGTAGATATTTAGTTGAAATGTTACTGATAGTCTGTAGAGCATCTATAAATAAAGTGTTACCCATTTAGTCAAATGAGCAGCCAGACTGCAGCCCCGGGTCAGGCATGAGGCATCTGTGTCCCATCCTCTCAAGGGAAATGTCAAATACTGACTGGCTGGGCTCCCTAGAGTGTGAATGCAATGTCCTCAGCAGGGTGATGTCACCATGACAAGGTGAGGAGACATTTAGAAGAAGACTTTCTCTAGAGGCCCTTAAGCAACATTTATGTGCCATGGTAATACAGAGAGGGGATTTGTGAAGGTCTCTATTTGATTCCGGAAGGGCAAAGCTTTGTTCTGTTATGGCAGAGATTTCAGGTGTGGGACGAGGCTTATGTTAGCTGGAGGTGGACAAAGATGTGCCGAGGGACATACTCACTCCCCCATCCTCACTGAATCATCCACTTCCTTTAGTGAACCACACGTGTGTCCTGTTTGTATTGTTTGATGTTTTAACATATAAATAGGTGGACTTACACATTTGATGGGGATTAGTCCAGCTTAGCTCTGTGCCTAATGCAATGATTAGGGATTTCTGCCAGAGCAGATAAGTCAATTACTGTATCGCTAGTTATTCAGAGGCTGTGTTCAACTGTTAAAGGGGCATAAGCCTAAAAGCAGGACCTAAGATAGAAGGAGCTGTTCAGTGTCAGTTAATGAGCTGTCAGCCAATACCTCCTCATTAAGTCCCATTCACATCAACCAATTGTGCATTGTGACAGTCAAACAGGTCCCTGAACCATCCAGTATCACAAAACAACTACTCAAAGTGACAAATTACTCAGAGACAATCTGAGTAACTCAGTCAGATGCTGTACACCAAATGAGATCGCCCTGCCCATCAGCTGAACCACTATTGGATGTAGCAAACGTGCAGAGCCTCCCTCTGAGAGCATGTTCCCTCCAAACACTTTACCGTGAGACTGGTTGTGAAGGTTTTCCTCCTCCTCTTCTGAGGAGGAGTAGCGAGAAGGATCGGAGGACCAATGCGCAGCGTGGTACGTGTCCATATTGTTTAATAAAACATAAACTGAACACTCAATGAATACAAAACATTAAACGTGAACAAAACCGAACCAGTACTGTGTGGCGAACAATCACAGACACGGAAACAATCACCCACAAAACAACAGTGAAACCCAGGCTACCTAAGTATGATTCTCAATCAGAGACAACTAACGACACCTGCATCTGATTGAGAACCATACTAGGCCGAACACAGAAAACCAACCTAGAAACACAAAACATAGAATGTCCACCCAATTCACGTCCTGATCAACTAAAACAAACAAATAACACAAGAACTAGGGTCAGAACGTGACACTGGCAGCTTTGTCCGATTCAGGCGAACAGGATAGTCTACAGGCCACGAAACAAGGTAAAATACTAGGGGCCTGAAAACACATGGATCAATTTGTCTTTTCTTTGAGCTGCAGAGCCCGTCCCCCAAACAGCTGGATATAATACTACCAGCTCTTACCTGCCTGAAACACAGCTGGATATAATACTACCAGCTCTTACCTGCCTGAAACACATCTGGATATAATACTACCAGCTCTTACCTGCCTGAAACACATCTGGATATAATACTACCAGCTCTTACCTGCCTGAAACACATCTGGATATAATACTACCAGCTCTTACCTGAAACACCTGAAACACATCTGGATATAATACTACCAGCTCTTACCTGCCCTGAAACACAGCTGGATATACCATACCTGCCTGAAACACATCCAGCTCTTACCTGAAACACCTGAAACACATCTGGATATAATACTACCAGCTCTTACCTGCCTGAAACACAGCTGGATATAATACTACCAGCTCTTACCTGCCTGAAACACATCTGGATATAATACTACCAGCTCTTACCTGCCTGAAACACAGCTGGATATAATACTTCCAGCTCTTACCTGCCTGAAACACACGTAGCTTATCGGGTACAGGGTGAAAGCATCAAGTGAAATGGTGGAAGGAACAGCATAGTGAGAGAGTGTATTGGTACTCTAGATGAGGGGAGCTCCTGCTAGCTCCGCATAGCCCTGTTAAGCCAACACTTAATCACTGCCTACCAGTAATAGATTTCATTTCATGAAGGATAACCTAACACAAGAGAAAAATGTATTGGTCTGTCAATTCAATAGTTTTTGTTTACCAGGCCTGTTTTCAACAGCAGTATACCACCAGCAAGTTGTTGAATGTCTTGTTTTAACTTGACAATCTCATTAGTCCTCATCGTTGTTTGTAAACAACTTTGTTTTCATAGCACATCTCCGCTAATCACCTTGTCGCACACATTCATTATTATTAAATAAAGATACATGTTAATGATGTTATATGTGTGGAAGTAGCCCTATAGTTTTCAGTAGTTTCCCCAAATTAGAATTTTGATGGATGCATGTAGGATAGTTAATTATCTAATCCATTATTTTCCTATGTTTCCCTCCATAGGTGCAAAGGCGATTCAACGCCTGAACTCCAACTGAATAGAAGAACATCCCCAAGACCAGATGCAATGGAGATGTTCAATTTCACCAACTTCACCTACTGGAATGCCTCAGAAGGCAATGACGCAGGGCCTGTCATTGAACCAGAAAGCCCATACAAGACTGTGGAGGTGGTGTTCATCGTATTGGTGGCTGGGTCCCTCAGCCTGGTCACCGTTATTGGAAATATCCTGGTCATGCTTTCCATTAAGGTCAATAGGAACCTACAGACTGTCAACAACTACTTTTTATTCAGCCTTGCATGTGCTGACCTAATCATCGGGCTGTGTTCCATGAACTTGTATACAGTATACATAGTGATTGGCTACTGGCCCTTAGGGCCTGTGGTGTGTGATCTGTGGCTAGCCTTGGACTATGTAGTGAGTAACGCATCTGTCATGAACCTACTCATCATCAGTTTTGACAGATACTTCTGTGTCACAAAGCCCCTCAGCTACCCTGTCAAAAGGACCACCAAGATGGCAGGGATGATGATTGCTGCTGCCTGGGTCCTGTCCTTCATTCTGTGGGCCCCGGCCATCCTTTTCTGGCAGTTCATCGTGGGCGGGCGGACAGTGCCTGAAAGAGAGTGTTACATTCAGTTCTTCTCTAATGCAGCAGTCACCTTCGGCACGGCCATCGCAGCCTTCTACCTGCCCGTTATCATCATGGTCATTCTCTACATACAGATCTCTATAGCCAGTAAAAGCCGGGTGAAGAAAGAGACCAGGAAGCCGTCAGGGCCCAACCCAGAGGCCGTGTCCCACGAGCAGGCAAGGGCCAGTAATACTGCCAAGCCCATCAACAACAACCTGACAGCAGAGGACACAGAGCAGGGCACGACCCAAGCCACAGATGACGTGGCGAACCAGCACGAAGGTAAACTGCAGAACGGCAAGGGCCCGTCCACCACGGGTGGAGAGGGGGAGATGGAGGGTGAAGATGGGGGAAGGGATAACTGTGCCCACGGAGAGGAGAAAGAGAGCTCCAACGACTCGACATCTGGCAGTGCAGCGGCGTCCAACCACAAAGAAGAAGAAGCGGTGCCATCCAGAGCAAACTGCAACACCGAGCTCGTTCAGCAACCAACCCGCCACCGGGCCAAGGCAGGCGGCTCCAAACTCACCTGCATCAAGATTAAGACCAAGTCTCCCAAGGGGGACTGCTACACGCCCTCCAACGCCACGGTGGAGATCGTCCCCGGCACGGAGAAGCAGAACCATGTGGCGCGGAAAATCGTGAAGATGACCAAGCAGCCGCCCAAGAAGAAGAAAGCACCACAGTCTCGGGAGAAGAAGGTGACCCGTACCATCATGGCCATCCTGGTGGCCTTTGTGGCCACCTGGACACCTTACAATGTCATGGTGCTCATCAACACCTTCTGCTCCAGCTGCATCCCCAGCACAGTCTGGACTATCGGCTACTGGCTGTGCTACATCAACAGCACCATCAACCCCGCCTGCTATGCCCTCTGCAATGTCACTTTCAAAAAGACATTCAAACATCTCCTACTCTGCCAATACAAAAACATTAGGTCAGCTAGATGAATATAGATGCGAGTGTGCGTGTGTGTGCGTGTGTGTGTGCGTGTGTGTGCGTGTGTGTGCGTGTGTGTGTGTGTGTGTGTGCAGAGAGGAGAGAGAGAGAGAGAGAGAGAGAGAGAGAGAGAGAGAGAGAGAGAGAGAGAGAGAGAGAGAGAGAGAGAGAGAGAGAGAGAGAGAGAGAGAGAGAGAGAGAGAGAGAGAGAGAGACGTGTTTATGATGTGGTCCCTTTCCTTTGTTTTTACTCTACAAGAGAACTTGTATCCTGCAGCCATGTTGGGTTTGGCTCTGATGAATGAGATTTGTGATGCAACGGTTGAGACATAAGACCTACAAAGAAGCGCACAGCCAGGAGAACAAATAGACTGAACATGAAAAGGACAGTTGGATAGAGAGCTCTGCACTGCACAAGACAAAATTCTAAGGGAAAATAGGGCTGACTGAATTCACAAACTTCCCGTTTGAAATTCAGTGTAAAAAAAGAAACCTGTATATATCAATGTATACGCAAAATCTAAATGTGTGTGTGTGTGTGTGTGTGTGTGTGTGTGTGTGTGTGTGTGTGTGTGTGTGTGTGTGTGTGTGTGTGTGTGTGTGTGTGTGTGTGTGTGTGTGTGTGTGTGTGTGTGTGTGTGTGTGTGTGTGTGTGTGTGTGTGTGTATGTGTGTGTGTGCGTGTGTGTGTGTGTGCATCAGTCTGAGCGTGACAGAATGATCCATCACACAGTTTCAGATGTCCGCCAGTAGAGACAGCACAAGGACATACAGAACATACTACAAACTGTTATCTGTATGCCGGTGGCACTCTGTGTTGGCGGCACACAAAGCAGAGCAGCTTGTCTAAACTGCCTCTCTGACATGTTCATATACGACTGAGTAACATGGCTGGGAGCCTTCCTATCTCCAGGGATGGACCATAAGTGGCCCCTGAAGGGCATAGCAGGACAGAGACCAGGCCTGGCCAGGGTCACCTCTCATCACAACGCAGGACTGAGGTTAGGAAACTTGTTTGAAAAAGTAGATTCTTCCCACCAAAGAAAAGGGTGGAAAATGGTCATGAATAAACAAATAAATAGATCATGTAAAAATACATCCCAAAAGGCATTGTTCAATGACATTATTTAGCTTGCTATTCGTTTTCCACATAATTTTAGATGATCAGCGATTTGATCTCTAACAATTCATTTCATGATGAATTTGATGTTTATTTGATTGTATAATAAGATGTTTGTTTTGTCAGATAGTCTAAACTCTTAGAAAACAAGGTGCTAACTAGAACCAAAAAGGGTTATTTGGCTGTCACCATTGGAGAACCCTGTGAGAACCCCTTTTGGTTCCAGGTAGAACCCTTTTGGATCCAGTAGAATCCTTTTGCGTTCCATGTAGAACCCTTTCCACCCAGAGTTCAACATGGACAACAAAAAGGGTTCTCCTATGGGGACAGCTTCAGAACCCTTAATGAACCTGTTTTCTAAAAGTGTGTTGATGCTTGGAGCTTGTAAATATATTCAGAGGGGGCAGTTGGCAGGGGCTTGGAGCCAAAGCTTATTCAATTATACAGGAAGGGATCTTGTGCTTTTCCAGGGGTGAGTTGGATATTCCTCTGAGATTGGATTTTCAACATAATTTGATCCCGCTGTGTTGCAGATGTTACCGCCTGTGACAAGAGCCTGTTGTATGTCAGTCCTGACTGATAATGAAGAGAAAGATTGAAGAGGATTATATTTGGTCTCGCTGTCATCAGAGGTGGTTTGTATTCGTTAGGTAGGGGTTACCAAGGTTGTAGAGTGATTGATAGAGTGTCATACCGTGGAGATTTAGAGGTTATTTCAGTGCATGTTTCTGTTGTTACCCCAGGATGGGGTTATATACCAATAGTCACAGGCCATGGCCTTGTGAATTATAAGGGCTACTCGATGTTAGATGTACTAATTCATCTACATCTGTGTGTGTGTGTGTGTGTGTGTGTGTGTGTGTGTGTGTGTGTGTGTGTGTGTGTGTGTGTGTGTGTGTGTGTGTGTGTGTGTGTGTGTGTGTGTGTGTGTGTGTGTGTGTGTGTGTGTGTGTGTGTGTGTGTGTGTGTGTGTGTGTGTGTGTGTGTGTGTGTGTGTGTGTGTGTGTGTGTGTGTGTGTGTGTGTTTCATCAAATGAATATAGATGAAGTCATATGTACTGTTTATGTATGTGTTTTTGAGATCACAGTCTAATGATGTTAGAAATAATACGACACTAGAATTCCCATGGTTTTGTGCCATATGTGTCGTCCACACCGTATGCCGATCTCCAACACAGTCCATTTATCTCTAACATGCTAATGTATTCCAATTTAAGTAATGAATATAAAGCAGCCACGGGATGGTCGCCACGTTGGTTGCTAGGGGGGCTTAACAGAAAATGACACCCGCATTGAGCAGCCCCTTAAGGCAGTCTCCTTAAAGAGAGATATGGGACAGGCCTTTAATGGAAACTCACCATGAGCCTGATCAGATTATAAAATGATGTGGAACACCTACTGGAGATTAAAGATTGGCTATTACGTGCTCGGTTTACACAGCCCCTCCCGTCCCACTTAGTGTCCCACTTGCTCCTGATCCCGTTATGCGTGACTGTGACGTCCACTATATCAGGCATTGTTTAAAGGCCCGTGAAACATAAGGAACATCATATTTGCATTTTTCTATCTATCTATCTATCTATCTATCTATCTATCTATCTATCTATCTCTCTCTCTCTCTCTCTCTCTCTCTCTCTCTCTCTCTCTCTCTCTCTCTATCTCTCTCTCTCTCTCTCTCTCTCTCTCTCTCTCTGACATTGTCCCCCAGTGTCTCCTCCCCCTTAATGACATTGTTATGACTAACATCGCCCCCAATATTGGAAAGATAAAAGACAAAGCAACCTACTGCAAATTCACTAGAGGCGTCAAAATAACACATAATTTAGGTCATGGGTAATTATTAATAAATTCTGCTTTTAATGGAAATAGTGATGGCAAAGGAAGTGGAAGAGGATGAAGATCATCTGAATCCTTGCAATCTTCCTTATTTAAATGCAGGTTGTCCTCTGGAAGCCTGGCAGGTATAATTCAGTCAATCTGTTCGACTGCACGAGCCCAGCAATGTGTGAGAGGCATCCATCCAAGTTCACAATCCAGCCATCCGTCAGGTTGATAAGTGGACCCATGTCTGGGTGTCATCTGTCACACGTCTCAGTGGTTGGTGTTGCTAAGAGCCTCCTAGCTTCCCAGAACGGAACGTCTGATTCAGCTCAGGCTAAGCTGTTGTTTGAGTGATACCAGCAGGAAAGGAAGGGCTCTCTCTTTTTAGAGAACAGTTATCCGGGTGTTTGACGGAAAGTGACAGCCATTTATCACCAATGGAGGGACAGGGTTCACCGCCCCCAGACAAGATGGCTGTCACTCACTGTGTCTCAGCGGAATGCTCTTTCTGGTGCTTTCAGACACAGTGCAAAGCTCACACCCCTTTAGCACTCCTCACCTGTCAACAGCATATCGTTTGACTAACAGGACAAAAGAAACCCTGCACTGTCCACTTTGTACGGTCTGATAAGTCTGCAACAGGCTCTCACATCTTAGGTACCATGTTTGGATACTGTCAGCCATTTCAGACAGGGTCAACCAAAGGTTTCCACAAAATAAATGGGGGGGGGTATTTCTCATTGAGTGGATTCACTTGTCCACGTACGAAAAGCCTTATTCCACTGTTATATTTCCCCTTCATCACATAAACATTGTCTCCATGGCGTCAACAGATCATCATGTCTCGTCTGAGCTAGCTGGGCTCCTCTTCACAAGGCTTGTTTCAAAGGGCTAAACCTTTTTAGGGAGATTTATTTCTCCCTAAATGTATGATTGTGGTTGATTCGATTTTGGGGGATTGTTTTGGTTTAGTAGTTCGTTAGTTAGAATTGTGATGTTTTGATAGTGTACTTCACAAATGTGTGAAAGAGTATTTATTTAGATTGTTACTGTGTTGTTTGGGGCTGTTCTTGAGCAGAGGGTTTAGTACCCATTGAGATGGGAGCATCCTGAGTCTCTGTTTCCAGTTGAGATATTTGGGCTGCTTCTGCCTCTTATAGCCATGTTTCCAAGGCGATGTGGTATGTGAAGTGTATCTGAACAGACAAATATATCGCCACATTGTATACTGAGCAATTTGAAGTGCCTTATTACTTATTACCCATTCTTATAATTGCTCATTGATGTTTAAATTGATGTTTTATATTTTCAGTAGATTACATTTTTGTTAGCTGGTGGTGCAATTTAAGGTGACAGTCATAGATGTAGAAAAGCACAAGATCTTCTAAAGTGTAAAATGTTTATTTTCTCCTTCGTTGTGGTCGTAGAAGGCATAGGTTTTGTAAAAGGGGGAAAACATGTCATTTAATCTATTTCATCACTGGAGGTTTGGAGGGTATTTTAACATGTGTGTGTGTGTGTGTGTGTGTGTGTGTGTGTGTGTGTGTGTGTGTGTGTGTGTGTGTGTGTGTGTGTGTGTGTGTGTGTGTGTGTGTGTGTGTGTGTGTGTGTGTGTGTGTGTGTGTGTGTGTGTGTGTGTGTGTGTGTGTGTGTGTGCAGGGGTGTTATGCACCCCAAAAATCTATGTGAAGGTGGCTGGGGGGGTGGTCCTGAGGGGGGATAATTTGGCATTTTTCAAACACCTGAAACAGCTTTTTTTCTGCAATCTAGACCCATAATCATTATGTTTAATTATATGTCCAAATGTGTCTATTTTTCTGCATATCTAAACATACCTCTTGAGCTGTCTGTATCCTCCTGAAAGGTGGTTCTTTTTTTAAACAAACTAAATATGCTTCTCTGCATCTCTGCTAAAAATCTGGATAAAAGATTGAAACGAATGTGAGTCTTATTCAGTACATTTAGTTAATGCTTGCTTTTCTAAAGTCTACCAACCTTGCCAGCAGGCATGCCAGCTAAGATGGTTAGACAAGCTAGCTACTCTAACTTGATAGCTTGAAATGGCTTCATGGTATTTATTTATGAGGTTGGGAGATTGGGAACCTATCTGGGCTAAAATCCAACTTTATAGAATTGTTAGGTGGCTAGTAGTATTACAGAGAAAACAACAACAACCACACACACACACACACACACACACACATACATATATATATATATATATTAATTAAACAGGCCAAATCTGATGGGGCACATGCCCCTATGGGCATGATGTGTCTGTGTGTGTGTCTGTCTGTGTACAATAGAGAGAGAGAGAGTGTGTGTGTGTGTGTGTGTGTGTGTGTGTGTGTGTGTGTGTGTGTGTGTGTGTGTGTGTGTGTGTGTGTGTGTGTGTGTGTGTGTGTGTGTGTGTGTGCGTGCGTGCGTGCGTGCGTGCGTGCGTGTGTGTGTGTGTGTGCTTTGCTCTATAAGAGACCCTTAGCATGTCAAAGCACCAAGTGGCATCTGTGAATAAAGACAACCCCATAGAAACACAAACCACACATTGCATTCAGGGGGGTAAGAAACAATAAAGGATTCAACAAACAATGTTGCTTCTGTCCTCACCTCACATTCCCTGTTTGAAAAGTGTCTCAAAAGCAAGTGGCTTCCAAAGACACACTCTGAAAGATAAAGATTTACAAGACAAACATTTATTTTTTCCTAAACACGTGTAAACACAAGATGATCATCATACTGTACATTTTGTATCACGTTTTATAAAGCTATATCTATTATATTGTTGTACAAAATCTAGAATTGAACAGTGTATCAGTATGTGTTAGATGAGACTGCATCCAGACTGAACATGTGTTTATTGAAGGGACAATATTATGGCGGGAAACAAAGAAACATTGTTAAGTAAATGAGAAAACAAATGCAATTCTGAGAGAACGGACCACTGCCGTGTGACATTTAAAACGGAACTAAAGTACACTCAACTGTCCCACTTTTTTTTTTACTCTGTTGCATGTTTGGGCTTTGTGAGACTGACGATCAGCCGAAGAGGAGAATCAAGTAGTAACCTGCTGAATCTGTAGAGAAACAAATCCATTACTGACAAACAATGAAGTGCTGATGTGTGTTCAGCATCCATTTTGTCTCAACTTGTAAATGAGTGATGAGTGGAAAGGGACACAGACTGACCGTAGGGAGAAACTGTGAGACCAGCTGCTACAACATGCAGTGTAGTATTGGAAACATCTGGACCTCTTGCAGATATCTGGGGGAATTGTTATTGAAACATATTCAAGTCTCGAGGGAATGAACCATTTTGAACCATTGTAGGTGTGACTTCACTGAAATATCTCTTCAAATGGACAAACAGAATACAAACGATAAAAACCTATTTTGTGGAAAATATATATACAGCAATGTACACTCTTCCAAAAGGTTCTTCAGCTGTCCCAATAGGAGAACCATTTTTGGTTCCAGGGAGAACCCTTTTTGGTTCCACGTAGAACCCTGTGTGGAAAGGGTTTTACATGAAACCCAAAAGAGCCCTATCTGGAACCAATGGGTTCTACCTGGAACCAAAAATAGTTATTTGAAAGGGTTCTCCTTTCGGGACAGCCGAAGAACCCTTTAAGGTTCTAGATAGCACCTTTTTTTCCTTACGAGTGTACAGGGTGTTCATTTTTCAGTTGCGTCAGTATGTAAATCGAATCATTATGCTCTCATCCGCTGTGCCTCATGGCTCCTAATACGGTCGATATATTGTCTGTTAAAAACGTATTATTTTAATTGTATATATCTCTATAGTATACATTATATGTCATTTGGATGAGGTACAGTTGGAATGTACATAAGTCTACACGTGTTTAATAGCTATCTGAATGTTCCCTTCCCTTCTCACCCTCCCTTGTCCTAATATGATACTCTCTCACCCCTAATGTACAGTAATAATGTTAATGATTTCCTTTGCGCCATTAGTTGATTGTTTAATAGTTCTGGACAGCGAAGCTGAGTGTTAATATCACTGGCCACTCACTTATGAAGCTGTAAAATATGAACCATATTCAGTGGATTTATGGAGGCATATTCATTTTTTAAATCAATTCAAATAAAATGTATGAAAAATGTTTCATGGCATTTTGTGTCCAGATTATTGAAATGGTAGTGGTGTGGAGAAATGTATCACTTGTTAGGTCGGAATTGGAAATAGCACACATTAGGTTTATATTTAGCTTTCATATTAAGCCTCCATAACTTCATCTGAACATGGAATTACTTCAATCAAGGTGAGTAAACAACACACATATTTGGACATCATTTCAAACTTTATTTTTTTTTTTAAAATGTAATCGATAATTAGGACAGGTCAACTCAAGTTGTAAACTACAATAACAGTTTTGCTCAGAGTTCAACTGGAGAGCGTGGGAACTACAAAGTGAGTTATAATAGCAGGAAGACCAGAACTAATACTGGACACAACCTCTTACACACTAACAACTGTACAGTACAGTAGCTAATGTATACAGTCATCTGATAAAAGTTTACATCTTTCACTGTAGATAACATTACAAAAGGAATTTCCTTTACATCAATGAGTACTTATGTTTCTTATTAATGTATGCCCTAAAAAACTGTTAGAAAAGTTGTTAGCAATTTTGCTGTTGAGGGTACCAGCAAAATAACCTTTAAAACCCCAGTAATTGCACAAGGTTTTAACTTGATGCTGCTTTAAATGAAGACATGCAATAAATTATTTTTGATTTGAGTGAGAATAATTTTGTCACCTCAAACAAAAAGGATGTTATGTAATATTACCAAAAATCCAATATATTTTGTTTTTCCAACAATGACCCTGAAAAATTTTAAGCTAAGCATTTTAGTAAGAAATGCTTCATTTGTATTATTCACACAGAGTATTAAATCCCCAACAAGATTTTCCTATGAGAAATTAGGAAAGAAATACATGTTATCACTACTATCCAACTCTTTGTTGTGTAGCTGCTACAGGCCCCTATAAACCTACAGGACAAACAAATAGGAACCATGCTGAGATAGAGCATCAACTTCCACTTCCTGCTTCCTATGATGCACCACTAATCCATCGGGGTGCGCTCCCTCTTCTTCCCCTCCCGCTTCGGCTTCTTGGCATCTGCAAAAACAGGTGGGCATCAGGTTAGAATCTACATGCATACTGTCACCTACCCTGCGGTCAGGTTTTTGAAGATCATAACCTGCCTTTCAGACAGTCTTCCATGAAAAGTGAATTTGCCAGTTTTCTAGATATCATGAACCATTTGGGTTTTAGTAGAACTTGTCATTGGTCATCAAACAGGGAATATCTTTTGCTATTTTTATTTAGGCCTTAACTGGCACTCCACTTCAAGATCCTGTCTCACTCATTCATTCCCTGGATGTGTTGTTAATCCTACCACAGGTTTACTGTGCATGTGGACAAACATGAAAAGTGCTTTATCATCGTCCCAGAGTGGCTTTAGTACCTGGCAGCCGTGACAGGAACCACAGTCCATACCCCAGTCTCTGGTCTGATGAACAGGAGCAACATACCCCAGTCAGTCAGTCAGTCAGTCAGTCAGTCAGTCAGTCAGTCAGTCAGTCAGTCAGTCAGTCAGTCAGTCAGTCAGTCAGTCAGTCAGTCAGTCTGTCTGTCTGTCTGTCTGTCTGTCTGTCTGTCTGTCTGTCTGTCTGTCTGTCTGTCTGTCTGTCTGTCTGTCTGTCTGTCTGTCTGTCTGTCTGTCTGTGTGTGTGTGTGTGTGTGTGTGTGTGTGTGTGTGTGTGTGTGTGTGTGTGTGTGTGTGTGTGTGTGTGTGTGTGTGTGTGTGTGTGTGTGTGTGTGTGTGTGTGTGTGTTTAGAAGAGCGTGAGGGGGAAAGTAAACAACAAGGAAAAGGCAGGACTCATCTATAGTCTGTTTCCCCCAGGAGCTCCTATCATTGTAGATTACAGGGTGGGATGTTGTTGGTGGGCGGTAACAGACGAGGATGTCAACTGGCTAATCAACACCTGTTTGTTTTGTACCTGATCTAAAGCAAGTTCCCACCTGCCACTAATTTAAGATCCTCCCACGTCAGTTTGTTGATGAAAGCCTTGCCACCCTCTCCAGCTAATCTGAGAAAAAGGTCCTCAACATAAACAAACACTCCATCAATACTACTGTACGTTGCTGCTCCACTGCAACATATTAGAACAATTCAAACTGTATTTAAATTTACAGCACATGAATCGATCTATTCACCACCAATGCAGCATTAGCCAATATACTGTACCAAGCCAAGTATTGTGCAGTACAATAAGCCATCAGCATTAAACAGTAACAAAGTCATGAAAACATTGAGGAATCATTTGCTTATCCTTCACATGCCCTTTAATAATCTATGTGAAACATCCGATCAGCGGTGGAGCATTAATGTGAAGAATGTGATGATAATCAGCATATAAAGTATTGTAAATCATCCCGATGCTAATCGTTCATCCCTGATAAACAAACAATGCAATCCATCGGTAAATACAGAAGTAATGATTCCTTGCTTGTATATCATTTGCAAATCATTAATAAGTGGGTATAAATGAACCCGTTGTAAGGGTCGATATGCATCAGGCCAATGTACAGACCTAGAGATGACTCACAAGTGTCAGACTGATTGATGATAGCCTACCAGATGTTGCCTGTGCTACTAACTTGCATAATGTGTGTGCAATCACTCGAATCCTCCTCAAATATAATGCTGACGTCAATGCCCCAGGGACCTGCTATCTAATCTATACATTTCTCATAAGCATACGTGTTGCGGACAAGCCTAGAGAGTTCTGTGAGTTTGGAGATTGGGACGTGGGTGTTTATACAAATCCACTGAAAATTGCTCCTCGCTCCATTTGTTTGGCCGTTTTTAATTTGTTTAACTGTGTTTTTGCCTGTGCCTTTGTAAGCACATTTGTCTCCCTAGGGAGACAGAGAGGATCACATTCCCTCTGCGAGCCCCGTCTGTGAGATTGGAGCTCTCACCATGCCGGAGTGCTTTCTGCTGCATAGGCACATTACTGTGTACTCTCTCCGCTCTCATTTCTGCCACCGCACTTTTGACACAGACTCATAATAATCAGAGCGGCTCGGAGAGAATGTGTTTTGAACCGGGATGCCGTGAAACAGGCCGAGTGCAATAAGACTGAATTCTGTGTCTGAATGGGCTGTCTTGTACACAGAGACACAACAGCACAGCCCTTCTCAGGGGAATGATAAACCGTAAAACAACTCCTTGACGTCAGCCGCAGGGTTTTCATCACTATAAAGCCTTTTGTTTCCCCCTAAATCATCTCTGACATTCTCCGCTCCCCACTGTGGCTCCCCTGCTCATTCTTCTGGGTAAGGAGGGAGGAGAATAGGAGAATTCTACAGGTATTCATAATGTTTCATTTCTGCTTCATTTCTGTCACTCTCTGTTTTCCTGCCTTTCCGTTTCATTCCGTGGGGCCCGTCTCTTCCTGAGGTTAGACAAGGGAGAAGACATTGAATCTCAGATCGCTCCCTCGCTGCCTCGCAGCATTGTCTCCTCAAGACTATGGGCCTGACAGATGTTTTCTCCATCGCTCCTGGCAGCAGCAGACAAGGTGGCTGTTTAGAATTGTAAATATGACTGGGTGGATATAGTGGCCCCAGCCGGAAGTGAGATAGTCCCTCGCTCTGGAGCCCGGGTTCATTACAAGTCCTCTGATCCCTCCTCTGTGACTCTGCCTGGCCTGGAATCCCCTTCCAACACACACACAAACACATACAGAGGCAAGCGCGCACACACACACACACACACACACACACACACACACACACACACACACACACACACACAGGCAAGCACGCACACACACACACACACAGAGGCAAGCGCGCACACACATACACACACACACACACACAAACACCGTCAGCCTCTGTTTCCCAGTAACCCTTTAGCTTACCAGGGCTTATCTGTCAAATGGCAGACATGGGAAATCATACTCTCAGATAGCAGGTCTTTCTTTTCAACTCTCTCCATTCTTCTTCTCCACCGTCATCTCTCCCTCCTTTCACACTGTGGTTCTCACCCTCCCCAGGGAAGTAGGCCCGACTTAAAACAGGACTGGCCTCCATCAAACAGGATTCATTTGGGAGTATGTGATAATTCATACAGGTACAGTGCTATACAGTCTTGCTCATGTGCTTGCGCACACGCGCACACACACACACACACACTGTACAGAGATTACCATTAAATGTTATTCACTGCAGAAATAATGTTAATTCTGTGTGTCACCTTGCTATTTCTGTCACTGAAATACATGTGCACCGAAAAAATACACCAACACAAATATGCTTTTAATTTGGATCAGATTCCTTGCACGTGACATCCTAAATAGGCTTTGCTCAGCTTATGTGTAAAGATATTGTAATTTTTTCGAGAACCATTACCCAAGCCAGGGGTTCCACTCCACTGTCAATCTGACATGTTTTTTTCCGTCACAGTGAGAGTCTTACAGTCTTACCAGCTTTTTAGCCTTTTGATTTCCCTAACTCCCAGGTTATTAGGAGGCGAGGGAAACTTGAATTGAACCCAAAATCACAATCAGATTGACAGGAGTGTTTTTCTCTGTCCTCAAGCAGGAAAAACTGTCTTACCTGTAAGCAGCCTGCCTGAAACACAATGAGGCTCTGGTCCAGTCGCTCCTGGAGAGTCTGTTCTGTTCTGGCACACCCTCTCATACAGCAGATTACTGTCAGGGCTGCTGCCAAATCTCCCCTTATTCCAGTTTCACACTCTCAACATATCACCACAGTAGCCGACTTCTCAAAATGCAGTCAGATTGGACACAATGTACACACTAGCCCCATGAGTCCTTTACTGGCAACATCATGGAGCATTCATTATATTTTTAAACAACTTCTGCTCTCACATGATTGGTTTTAACAGTGGGAGTCATCAGCTAAATAACAGACAAGTGGGAGTCGTTAATAAAGCCTTTATGTGGGAAAATAGATGAAAATCTGTGTGTTGTCTTCTACATGTTGGAAACATTCTGTCACTGTATTAATGATGGAGCATTGAACTAAAGTATTCATCTGGTTTACATTTTGTCATGTTTGGACATGAGGTCTTATAACAAACTGAATGGCAAAGAATGTCTTATGTTAAACACGGTTTGATGAATGTTGAATGGCAATGTTCATCAGCGCATTGAATGAAGTAGTTAGACAAACAGGGCTAACTGTGGCTGACCTAAATATTGAATATGCAATTTAATTGATATCAAAATATCATTATTCTATTAAGATACTCATCTAGTTCATTGTATCAGACAGGTGAAATGAACCAAGACTAAATACATTAGGAATCTATAATGTCTGTTGGGTGAAATGCCAACTAAAACCATCATCTGCAATCCTCCATGTCATGTCCTGTGATCAGTAGTTCTGTTTGGACCATCTCAGTCTCACTGCTTTCCATAATTGAAAGAGAAAAATCGATGTTTCTTGACGTCTCCTATTGTCTTCTTTAAATGGGTGAGTCTAGACGTCTACTGGCAGTTACTGAGAGAATGCAGCATTACATTTTCATACTTGTACTGCTCAATACTTGTATTTACCTTAGTTCACCCGAGTTGAAGACTTATAGAAATCACTCCCACTGAACATTTTAGGATCAGTGAAGGGGCTAATCCCACCATAGTGGAGCTGGATTAAACATGAATCTCTGACAAGTCCAGCACTATCGCAGAATGAATCATTCAGAGGATGTGGAGTCTTCAGCAGGATGTCATCGGTGTGAGCTGTGAAAGTACTGCCAAATAATATGCTAATAAATATACGTTAGCAAGGTTAAATGGTGAAAAAAGTTGACTGAAAGTGGCAACGTGCTTTAAATATGAAGCATAAAAGGAGCAGGTGAAAATGGTCCTTTTCTGACGGTTGAATTACCTGAAAGTAATATCATCTTCCAGCGCTTCCGCACATTTATGGAGATTCACTCTCCAATGTATTGACTATTGTGTTTAAAATGGATCCTTTAACTTTGTGTTTTGTCCTCTCCAACCATGTACAGTACCAGTCAAAAGTGTGGACACCTACTCATTCAAGGGTTTTTCTTCATTTGGACTATTTTCCACATTGTAGAATAATAGTGAAGCCATTAAAACTATGAAATAATACATATGGAATCATGTAGTAACCAAAAAAAGTGTTGAACAAATCAAAATATATTTTATATTTGTGATTCTTCAAAGTAGCCACCCTTTGCCTTGATGACAGCTTTGCATTCTCTCAACCAGCTTCATGAGGTAGTCACCTGGAATGCATTTCAATTAACAAGTGTGCCTTGTTAAAAGTTAATTTGTTGAAATTCTTTCCTTCTTAATGCATTTGAGCCAATCTGTTGTGCTGAGACAAGGTAAGGGTGGTATACAGAAGATAGAACTATTTGGTAAAAGACCAAGTCCATATTATGGCAAAACAACACAAATAAGCAAAGAGAAACTAAAGTCCATCATTACTTCAGTCAGTCAATACGGAACATTTCAAGACTTTGAAAGTTTCTTTAAGCACATTCGCAAAAACCATCAAGCGCTATGATAAAACTCTCTCTCATGAGGACAGGAAAGGAAAGGAAGACCCAGTTACCTCTGCTGCAGTGGATAAGGGCTCCCGAGTGGCACAGAGTCTAAGGCACTGCATCTCAGTGTAAGAGGCGTCATTATATACCCTGGTTTGATCCCGGGCTGTATCACAACCGGCCGTGATCGGGACTCCCATAGGGCGGCACCCAGCATTATCCAGGTTAAGGGAGGGTTTGGCCAGGGTAGGCCATCATTGTAAAATAAGAATTTGTTGTTAACTGACTTGCCTAGCTAAATAAAGGTTCAATTAAAAAATACAAAAACAATAATAATACGTTAATTAGAGTTACCAGCCTCAGAAATTGCAACCCAAATAAATGCAGACACATCTCAACATCAGACACAACAGACAGACACACAAGTAACAGACACATCTCAGCATCAACTGTTCAGAGGAGACTGCTTGAATCAGGCCTTCATGGTTGAATTGCTGCAAAGATACCATTTCTAAAGGACCCAAATAAAATAATAAGAAGAGACATGCTTGGGCCAAGAAACACGAGCAATGGACATTAGACCAGTGGGAATCTGTCCTTTGGTCTGATGCATTCTGCAGCGACACGCCATCCCATCTGGTTTGGGCTTAGTGGGACTATCATTTTTTTTCAATAGGACAATGACCTAACACACCTTCAGGCTGTGTAAGGTCTATTTGACCAAGAAGGAGAGTGATGGAGTGCTGCATCAGATGACCTGGCCTCCACAATCACCTGACCTCAACCCAATTGAGATGGTTTGGGATGAGTTGGACCGCAGAGTGAAGGAAAAGCAGCCAACAAAAGCAGCTCAGTATATGTGGGAACTCCATCAAGACTGTTGGAAAAGCATTCCAAGTGAAGCTGGTTAAGAGAATGCATGTGCAAAGCTGCCATCAAGCCAAAGTGTAGCTACTTTGAAGAATCTAAAATATAACAAATATTTTGATTTGTTTAACACCATTTAAGATTATTCCATGTGTTATTTCATAGTGTTTATGTCTTCACTATTATTGTACAATGTAGAAAATAGTCAAAATAAAGAAAAACCCTTGAATGAGTAGGTGTGTCCAAACTTTTGACTGGTACTGTATATATATTTTTAGCCTAGTGATATATTGACTGGTACCTACACTATTTCCTGGTATTGTAAGTTAAACATTCACTAAACATGTGTTCCCATTGCAGTGGTTTATCTTACCATTCAAACCCCTCAGGATATACACTACTGGTAAAGACATATATGTATCATATATGTAAATCTATGGCTTTGCTGGTATGCTCTCCCACACTCCCCCTCAGCCTACCTTGCAGCTTGGTCTTAGGGATCTTGCCACAGGGCTTGGTGGCGCTCACTGTGTTAGGACAGGTGGCATCCATGAGAGCTCGTTTCAGCACCCCTGACCGGTTCTTCTTCCCCGTCACCATGTCACACTCTCCCCAGGCCTGGAAGTCATACTTGCATTCACCTACAGAAAGATGGTTACAACAGACATACATGTACAATGCAAAACACACATTTTACAGGATTGTTACAGACATACCTACTGTATATACACTACCGTTCAAAAGCTTGAGGTCACTTGCCCTTGTTTTTAACGAAAAGCACATTATTTGTCCATTAAAATAACATTAATAAATCTTCTTTGGGATCGGTGTCCCTTCCACGGGACAGTTGAGCTAACGTAGATTAATGCAATTTGCATGAGGTTGTAAGTAACAAGAACATTTCTCAGGACATAGACATATCTGATATTGTCAGAAAGCTTAAATTATTGTTAATCTAACTGCACTGTCCAATATACAGTAGCTATTACAGTGAAATAATGCCATGCTATTGTTTGAGGAATGTGCACAATTTTGAACATGAAAAGTTATTAATAAACCAATTAGGCACATTTAGGCAGTCTTGATACAACATTTTGAACAGAAATGCAATGTTTCATTGGATCAGTCTACACATTCTAAACTTTGCACATACACTGATGTCATCTAGTGGCCAAAATCTAAATTGCACCTGGGCTGGAATAATACATTATGGCCTTTCTCTTGCATTTCAAAGATGATGGTACAGAGAAAATACAAAATAATGGTTGTTTTTTTCTTTGCCATTGTCTTTTACCAGATCTATTGTGTGATATTCGACTACATTCCTTTCACATTTCCTTAAACTTCAACGTTTTTCCTTTCAAATGGTATCAAGAATATGCATATCCTTGCTTCAGGGCCTGAGCTACAGGCAGTTAGATTTGGGTATGTCATTTTAGGCGAAAATTGAAAAAAGGGGGCTAATCCTTGATCAGAAATACAGTGTCATTTGAAAATAAAGTGAAATGTACGCATACCACGCTGCACCTTGGTCTCCTTCTAACGACGGACGTAACAACAAATGAATACATACCATATCATACTAATTTGAGTGTCCCAGATTTGTAATTACTATGTTACGTTTACCCCTAAATCCAGGTTGCTTGTATTATGGTGATTGTAGCACCCAGAAGACATCCCATAGATTTAATACAGCTGATCAAGCAGAAAATTACATGTAATTACATTTTTCGGCCTAGAATCAGCAATTAAGACCTGGACCCTCAAGCTCAGAGAGCTGCTGTTCAGGAACATGCTTTCTTTTACTGGAAATTTTTTATTTATTTTTTGTAATCTATTAAATAATCTGATCTTCTACTCAAAAACACCAGAACTGGTCATATTTGAAAAAATATTTACATTCCAACGATTCTCAGCCCCAGGACTTTCTTTATCAACCACCAACTGGTGCACCGTGTTATTAGCCAATGTTTGGCTTTCCTGCCAAGACCGGATTGTCTCCTTTATGCTCCATTTTGCCCAGTTTCTCCACTGAAGATTCCATCTGTCTTTCCCATACACAGATAGTCTGGCATTCTCTGCCTTTCAAAGATGGCCTCCACTCCCTCACTTGATATTTTATTCTCTTTATGGAAGGAAAACATTTAAGCAGTCTACAGGTTGGATTTCATTAAGGATCTTATTTTACATTATATTCAGTCCTCCTTAAACTCCTCCCCCAAGGATGTAGGGCTGTTCCAGGAAAGGTTAGCCATGCCCCGTTCTTGTGTGTAAGAATGTGTCCGCATTCGTGTGTGTGTGTGCGTGTTTGTGTGTCTGTTTGTGTGTCTGTCATCCCTCCATCTCTCCCTTCCTTTTGTTGGACTCTGGCGTAGCTCCCTCTTGGCTGTGACACTCGTTTCCCTACTCCTCAGGACCATTGTTCTGGGAATTCTACAGGGATCTTCAAAACAGAGTGCTCTAAAAGCGTGTGCCTCTGTACCTATAATTTGGCAGTGAACACTTGTAGCATATGGGCATGTGTGAACCTTACTCCTCAGCCTGAAGTGTCCCCACTAGCGCCAGAGAATAGCTAGCTTTTCATGTGGTGCCGACTGGTAAGACGCTTCAGGTGGGCGGTCACGTGTGCTAGCAAAGCACACGTGACTGCCTGAGTGTGAGCTGAATCAGGAGTAAGTGGTGCTCTATAAGCAAGTAGGGAAAGTAGCAGGAAGCCCATGCTCTGTTTGAAGATGACACACATCCCTGCTGTATACACCCAGGCTGTAATTTCCTGAACCAGGCCATCATTCTCTGGGGATGTCCATACATGAAAAGTGAATTGGAAGCTAAACTGAAATCCTACTCCATTGAGTAGCAGAATGTTTTCCCCTTTAATGGACATGGATACACAACAAAAAATATGACCAAAAAAGCATGACATAAAATCCCTAGACCAGTCATGTTCGTGCTGAATTGTAAATGTGAGTCCGCTCCCCATGACCACACTCACACACCTCCAAACTGCTTCTTCCAGTTACAGGGGATCTTGCAGCGCTGGGTCTTGATGGTCTGCTTGCAGTCGGTGCCAGTGCGTGTGCCCTCCCTGGTGCCCAGGCCGCAGTCACCCTCGTTGGCCACACACACACTCCACTGCCACTCCCCACAGTCCGACTTACGCTCCTTCTTCCCTGCAGGGTCGCACACACACACCAACCTTATACTGCAGTTATGTCTGGAATACAATTATGTGGGCTGTAATTAGGCCCGTCTAGAGCTATACTACCACTGTGAAAGGTCAAAGCATTCAAATGTATAAAGCACCGAGATGTGCGTCTGTCATTGTGATTCTGCAGTGAGCCCCCCTGCTTAAAGTATATTTATGCACAAATCTGACCTGATTTGAGCTTTACATCAAATTACCATTCATACCTTGTAGCAGGTACTGTAATAGGAGATCCCCCTCCATCCACATATCAACTGTCTGACTGCTACCAATCTGCCGGTGTTTCTCACCTTGTTTCTCAGCTTTCCCCCCCTCGCCTGCTGTCACTGTGAGGACCAGGAGGGCCATGACGGCCAGAAGCGTCCACTGCTGCTGTCCTGACATGCTAGGAGAGAGGGAGAACAGGCACTGAGGAATAACAAGTACAGCAACCTATGTAACACCACCCTCTCATTTCTTCAGACGAAGGGGCAGACCTGACAAAGAACCACAGCATGCCCCTACTTACATGTATGGTTCACAGTTACAGGTGAAGGCAAGCTCAGGCTATTTGTGGAATAAATGGTTGTTATTTGCTCCAATGGCCTGCTGTGTGCTGCACTGTGCTCGTGTCTACAGACGTGTATGATGACATGGGGAAATTATCGGCTGTCAGACAATGATACAGATGATTTGGAAATAGAAATAAACATGTTTTTGCATGTTCTTTATGAATAGACTAATTGTTTTCCCTCCAGGCGCTCTCCGGCCTCCGAGCGGCCAAATAAAGAGAAGCACCATTCTAATCGCGGGTGCTGCTGTGCTCGGGAACTCTGGGTGGTGGAATTAGCGCATTCATTCCCTCTTTTCACTTTCCCCCTGTTTATTTTGGAGATACCCTAAAACCCACAGAAGGGGAATCAGCGTGAGATTTAAGCAATTACAGAACATCTTGGATGCCAAAATACTCTACTGTGCCCAGATGACTGCAAAAGGTACAGCCTGGCGGGGAAATCATTTACATTCGTCAATTTTAATTAATCATGAGCTGACATGGCTCTTACCGCCGCCCTGACGCACTTGGCCCTGTATTTTTAGTCCTCTCCAGTTTGAGACTTTGCAGAAGTTGATGCTCCCGACGTCTATTAGCCATGTAGGCAAGGTGATAATCAATTTTTAAAAATGGCATTCAAACTCTCTCCTTTACTGTATTATTAACCATTATTAATAGAGTGTTCACTGGTTGAATTCACTTCTGCTCTCCGTGCATCTATATATAATGAGTCTACTCTGAGTTGAACTCATCTGAACCCTTACAGTACAGGGCTTGAACCCTCAACAGTGGAAGCATACAGCATACCCACTTTAACTCAGAGGCAGAATAACATTTGATTTGATTTGAGAACCCCTTTAGACAGACTGTTTTCTTGCCAGAAGCAGTTTGGTGTCAGTCAAACTGTTCAGCCAATGGTCCATTCTTCTCTCTATTCCAAGAAAAATCTTGTTAGTCCAACAGCTTTGATCGTTTCTGTAAATAGACAACCCCGCGAAACCTAAAGTGTTTTCTGAGAAATTCCCCAATCGTACTCCAGGTTTGCGACCACACCATTTTGGAAGCTACAACATTGTGACTTCTCGAAGGAGAAGTCTTTCCCCTTAATGATTAATAAGCAGTCTGCAGATGAGTTCCAGTCCAGGTGTAGTTGAGGAGGGCTACAGGTTAAAGGGGGATATCAACCTCCTGCAGTGTTCAGTACAGTATGTTCAGACAGAATAGTTTGCTGAGGGGTAGACTACAGGGTTTCCCTCATTGCAATGGAATCAAGTGTTCCTCCTTTCACTCACTGGTGCTGTGCATGAAATATTTACACCCAATCCCTTTCTGTCTCTCAGAGCATGACAACACTTTCCATAATGGATGAATGGATTGATTCAGTACACTTGACTTTTAGATAATACATATGCATCTCCATTGTAAACTATTACAAAAAAAATAAGGATGTTTTTATTGTCACATACACCAGATAGGTGCAGTGAAATGTGTTGTTTTACAGGGTCAGCCATAGTAGTACAACGCCTCTGGAGCAAATTAGGCTTAAGTGCCTTGATCAAGGGCACATCGATTTTCCACCTTGTTGGCTCGGATATTCAAACTATCAACCTTTTGGTTACTGGCCCAACACTCTAGCTGCTGCGTCACCTGCCACCCGGCTACTATAGAGTCCAATCAATAATACCTGAGTTCTCAGATACTGTACACACCTTGCATACTGTACCATACCCAGGATATCGTATGATATTTAACTTGTATTTGGGGATAAAGTTAGGATTTTTTGCGGCCCTGAACCCTGTGAAAAGTAATGTGGGTTTGACTTCCTAAGGTGCTACTTCACCCGCATTGGCCCATAGTGAGATCCTAACTGGGGTAAATCATCTGACAGAGTAACAGTCAGGAAACATTGAGCCAGAAGAAAAAAAATATCAACGCACCATTGATTCTTGATTCAATCCCTGTTCTGTCCACTGCTCAGGGAAAAAAAAAATCTCACTATCCCTCCCAACACCCATAGATAATTTCAAATTGTGGGATTCATATCTTCTCATATCACAACCAGACACCCTATAACAGTGGGATTCAAAGTTGGGGTCGTGAACCTCAAGTTGAGTGCCAAAATGGGACATTTTTATAGATATTTAAAATTAAATTAAAATTAAAATACCAAACAACGCAGAGTACAGATTATTGTATTGGACAATATACAAACATTTTGATAAAGATTATTTGAAAAATACAATTTTATTGAGTGAATATATTTGTGACTATTGTCCAATGTCCTCTGTCACATAAGCCAAAGTCTTCCCTGATTATGTATGTCCTGATTATGTATTATGTGTCGATTAACACCCGTTTTTTGTGAAAAGCACATTTATTGATTGTTATTGATGTGGGGATATTTATCATGTGGAATATATTACCTGAATGTGTATGTACCTTTTTCATACCTTTATTGAAGTTGACTGTCAATTAGGTAATTGATAGGGTTTGTGGTGCATTCTGGGTAATAGGTATTGCTACAAGAAGATTATAATTTCTTTGCTTGTTAGACAAGCCATCCAGGTAACAGGTTGGCTTGCTGCCAGTTAGTGCTGAGCGATTTATCAACATATCTGTTATTGTCTGTTTTTTAAACAACTAATTGACAGTGAGCTCAATAGTGAAATTGCACAGAATCTCCATGGATGAATCAGATCCAGCCTGAACTGTGCAATATAGTAGGGAGTTGTAGTTTCAAGCAGACCAATATTCTGCATAGTTTAGCGCGTACAACATGGTAATTAACTACAATGACCATAATCTAACTGTCCGGTCTGTGTTTCCAAAGACAGTACAGTTTGAAACTATGTATGTTTCTTTACGCCTGCTACGGAGGAGACAAGAATGCTGTATCGCGAGGGGATGTAGAGATCAGCTGTTGCTTGGCAAGGTATCTCTACCTGAAAATAGATGATCAAAGGAATTGATGGTTGGTATTCAGGTGTCATAAAAGCATGCATTATTTACTTTGAAGAACTACAAAATAGTGATTTTTGTCAGACAGCATAGGCAGTAGCTCTATAGCGATTAGATGATGACTTGGAATGAATTAAGTGTCACGCCCTGGCCTTAGTATTTTGTGTTTTCTTTACTATTTTGGTCAGGCCAGGGTGTGACATGGGTGATTTATGTGTCTTGTCTTGTCTAGGGGTTTATTAGATTTATTGGGTTGTGTTTAGTAGAGTTGTCTAGGAAAGTCTATGGTTGCCTGGAGTGGTTCTCAATCAGAGGCAGGTGATTATCGTTGTCTCTGATTGGGAACCATATTTAGGCAGCCATATTCTTTGGGTATTTCATGGGTGATTGTTCCTGTCTCTGTGTTTGTTGCACAAGATAGGGCTGTTTCGGTTTTTCACGTTTCTTGTTTTGTATATTGTTCATTTTTCATCTTTCATTAAAGATGTATAAAGATAGCCACGCCGCATTTTGGTCCTCCTCTCTTTCACCAGAAGAAAACCGTAACATTAAAAAAGTAATCAAATAAATCTAATATAATATACACAAGAATTGAATTATTTTATTAAAGTAAACTAATGTGAATAAATTATGGTTAATAAGTGATAAGCAATAATTGGCAGTCACTACCATCATGGGACTTTTCATTGTATTCATTGTTTTATTCTGTGTTGTTACAGCATTCAACACTAATAATCGAAACCGAAATCGAAAACCTTTCATTTTTAATGTAACCGAAACCGACCGCAAAATGCACTAATGGTTCAGCACTCCTGCCAAGTTTACAGGAATGATTGAAGCCTGTGTTTTCTTTGGTTAGAGATTTATTTGATTCCCGTCTGTAGATCTGCGTTGTTGCAAAAACAAAATCCATGATCAACTTCACAGTATTTATTGGTTACTTTTCATTTCAATTAGAATTGAAGGTTATTTGTTGAAGTAAAAAAATGTAAATGTACCGCTTTTAAGGTTGTCATTAGATTTGAGGTGGGGTGAGGTCGTGAGAAATGATTGTGAAAAAAAGTAGGGTCCCCAGAAATTCTGGTGGGGAAATGGGGTCCAAGCTGAAAAAGTTTGAATACCACTGGAAGCCAAATGAGAAGACCTAATACGATGAGTCATCACTCCTATCTGTCACAATGAAGTGGGATTCTTTCCTGTGGCGCAGCAGGGAAGATCACAGTGTGGAGTGCTGGGTAGGCGTGTGAGGCTCAACCCCACCCACTCCGTTAGAGGAGGACGACATGGCTTAGGGACCACAGGAGAACATGCGTTCACCAGCTGCCAAGCAGGCGGGTGCACCTCAGTCCTCCTCAGCCCTCGACAGAAACACTGTGGCAGACAGTCCATGAGCCAGGCAGAATTAGTCCTGTCAAACACTCCATTTCCCCATTGATCTGTGAACAGCGGTGGCGGCGCTCAGATAGAGAAGCAATGGAGGATAGCTAGCTAGACGCTGGGCCTGAAATCGATGGGCCCTCAATGAAGCGCTCCAGGGCTATGCACAAAAGGCTGTGCCACTCAGAGGCCAAGACGAGCCCTGGAACTCACCACAAACTCCTTCACCTCCACTCCCGCTCCACTCCCTCTCTCATTGATACTGCTTCCATAGTTATAAAGCCTCTATTCATATTATCTATTCATATTATCTGATCCTTTCAGTAGCATTTCAGCCAAAGGAACGGAGGCAATAAAGTGTTTAGCCGTGGAAGAAAAGAGCCGTTAAAATGAATAAATTAAAAGACGGTAGAAAGAGAAATGACTGGAGGTTATTAGCTTTCTAAAGTTACATGCAAAATATTGGACCACAGTCATCCTGCAAAGAACGAAAATGTACACTTGATCTTTTTTTCATGTTTTAATATTTTGAACGGAATAGATGATATGGTAATCCAACCATTGCAAGTCTCTACTGGTATGATAGAGGGAAATATCCTAACAAATGAGGGGGATAAAGAAAATAAAACATGCATTGAATTCTATCCTCCTAAAGGCTCAGAGGCAAATCCCCATTTTCTTAAACCAGCAAGAATTAAATTATACATAGAGCGTATTTAGAGATAAGTGTAGCCTTTCAAAGCAGGTTAGGTTCAAATAAACCTTCCGCTGTTCATCCAACCTCAGCCGCTCACAGATTAGGAAAAAAAATAGGCCTAACAGGGAGCAGTAACTCCCTCCCTTCCCTGTCCTATGCCTAGTATTGTTGTTGCAAAATGTAATGCTACATGACAATACTCTGTTATCTTAGTGAGAAGGTGACCGACAATAACACTGCAACGGTGTTTATGTAGGCTAGAGATGTCTATCAATGCCACTAAACCAGGGTGTAAAACCTAGTTCTGGAAGTGACATTTGTCAGATTACAGCGTCCTGTGACTGGCTGGTCACCTGGCGGGTTTCTATACTCCTTAAGACGGTGTGATATCTTATTACTTAGCAATATAAAAGGTACAACAACCACTCATGCCTGGTACAGGGCTATGAGAGGGCCAGAAGTCTTTCCTGACTTTGTGAGAAACTCCAGGCCTTAGTAAGATCAGGTCATCACATCATTCTCGATGTTGGCCCCTAGTTTAAAACGTGATGCCAGACTATCTCAAAAGATCACGATTCACTTGTTGGTTTAGCTATTACTTTCTGTTGACTCTTATTGAAAGGGAAAATGTTTGAGTATTTTTCTATTTGTCCTTGGGGAAAGTAGCATGGATATACACCTTTGAGGTGTTTTAGGTCTATTTTAGAGAAGCAGAAAAAGGCTTCATCCAGACACACAGTACATTACAAGGATGTGTTTCTTGTTGAGTGTTTGCCTGTTTGTGTTTCATCATCACACCTTAAGATACATTTCTAAACAGAGGAAAAACATCTTGACTACGGAGTGCAGTGAAAGACTGGTTGCAAACACAGCTACCAGGTATACAGTATGACCGGAACAACAGTATGACCGGAAAAACATAACAAAGTTCACAAAACCCCAGGAAAACAGATATTACTGTATTGCTAGATATTGCTGCACTGTTGGAGCTAGAAACACAAGCCTTTCGCTGCATCCGCGATAACATCTGCAAAACTGTGTACGTGACCAATAAACTTTGATTTGATTTGATAGAAAAAGCCTCCTACCCCAAACCTCCACCAGCCTGAGGAAGAGCGTCAAAGTCATGGTAAACAAACCTCCACCAGCCTGAGGAAGAGAGTCAAAGTCATGGTAAACAAACCTCCACCAGCCTGAGGAAGAGAGTCAAAGTCATGGTAAACAAACCTCCACCAGCCTGAGGAAGAGAGTCAAAGTCATGGTAAACAAACCTCCACCAGCCAGAGGAAGAGAGTCAAAGTCGTGGTAAACAAACCTCCACCAGCCAGAGGAAGAGAGTCAAAGTCATGGTAAACAAACCTCCACCAGCCTGAGGAAGAGAGTCAAAGTCATGGTAAACAAACCTCCACCAGCCAGAGGAAGAGAGTCAAAGTCATGGTAAACAAACCTCCACCAGCCTGAGGAAGAGAGTCAAAGTCATGGTAAACAAACCTCCACCAGCCTGAGGAAGAGAGTCAAAGTCATGGTAAACAAACCTCCACCAGCCAGAGGAAGAGAGTCAAAGTCATGGTAAACAAACCTCCACCAGCCAGAGGAAGAGAGTCAAAGTCATGGTAAACAAACCTCCACCAGCCAGAGGAAGAGAGTCAAAGTCATGGTAAACAAACCTCCACCAGCCAGAGGAAGAGAGTCAAAGTCATGGTAAACAAACCTCCACCAGCCAGAGGAAGAGAGTCAAAGTCATGATAAACAAACCTCCACCAGTCAGAGGAAGAGAGTCAAAGTCATGGTAAACAAACCTCCACCAGCCTGAGGAAGAGAGTCAAAGTCATGGTAAACAAACCTCCACCAGTCAGAGGAAGAGAGTCAAAGTCATGGTAAACAAACCTCCACCAGCCAGAGGAAGAGAGTCAAAGTCATGGTAAACAAACCTTCACCAGCCAGAGGAAGAGAGTCAAAGTCATG
>NC_068453.1:22716240-22733683 GCF_023373465.1 Oncorhynchus keta
GTATAGTATCATATCTATACTGGACTATAGGTTATCATGTATAGTATCATATCTATACTGGACAATAGGTTATCATATCTATACAGGACGATAGGTTATCATATTTATACAGGACGATAGGCTATCATATCTATACAGGTCGATAGGCTATCATATCTATACAGGATTATAGGTTATCATATCTATACAGGACGATAGGCTATCATATCTATACTGGACTATAGGTTATCATGTATAGTATCATATCTATACTGGACTATAGGTTATCATGTATAGTATCATATCTATACTGGACTATAGGTTATCATATCTATACAGGACGATAGGCTATCATATCTATACAGGACTATAGGCTATCATATCTATACAGGACTATAGGCTATCATATCTATACTGGACTATAGGTTATCATGTATAGTATCATATCTATACTGGACTATAGGTTATCATGTACAGTATCATATCTATACTGGACTATAGGTTATCATATCTATACAGGACGATAGGCTATCATATCTATACAGGACGATAGGCTATCATATCTATACAGGACGATAGGCTATCATATACATTTACATTTAAGTCATTTAGCAGACGCTCTTATCCAGAGCGACTTATACAGGACTATAGGCTATCATATCTATACAGGACTATAGGTTATCATGTATAGTATCATATTTATACTGGACTATAGGCTATCATATCTATACAGGACGATAGGCTATCATATCTATACAGGACTATAGGTTATCATGTATAGTATCATATCTATACTGGACTATAGGTTATCATGTATAGTATCATATCTATACTGGACTATAGGCTATCATATCTATACAGGACGATAGGCTATCATATCTATACAGGACTATAGGTTATCATGTATAGTATCATATCTATACTGGACTATAGGTTAACATTTATAGTATCATATCTATACTGGACTATAGGTTATCATATCTATACAGGACTATAGGCTATCATATCTATACAGGACTATAGGTTATCATGTATAGTATCATATCTATACTGGACTATAGGTTATCATGTATAGTATCATATCTATACAGGACTATAGGCTATCATATCTATACAGGACTATAGGTTAACATGTATAGTATCATATCTATACTGGACTATAGGTTATCATGTATAGTATCATATCTATACTGGACTATAGGTTATCATATCTATACAGGACTATAGGTTATCATGTATAGTATCATATCTATACAGGACTATAGGTTATCATGTATAGCATCATATCTATACAGGACTATAGGCTATCATATCTATACAGGACTATAGGTTATCATATCTATACAGGACTATAGGTTATCATGTATAGTATCATATCTATACAGGACTATAGGCTATCATATCTATACTGGACTATAGGTTATCATGTATAGTATCATATCTATACTGGACTATAGGTTATCATGTATAGTATCATATCTATACTGGACAATAGGTTATCATATCTATACAGGACGATAGGTTATCATATTTATACAGGACGATAGGCTATCATATCTATACAGGACGATAGGCTATCATATCTATACAGGATTATAGGTTATCATATCTATACAGGACGATAGGCTATCATATCTATACTGGACTATAGGTTATCATGTATAGTATCATATCTATACTGGACTATAGGTTATCATGTATAGTATCATATCTATACTGGACTATAGGTTATCATATCTATACAGGACGATAGGCTATCATATCTATACAGGACTATAGGCTATCATATCTATACAGGACTATAGGCTATCATATCTATACTGGACTATAGGTTATCATGTATAGTATCATATCTATACTGGACTATAGGTTATCATGTACAGTATCATATCTATACTGGACTATAGGTTATCATATCTATACAGGACGATAGGCTATCATATCTATACAGGACGATAGGCTATCATATCTATACAGGACGATAGGCTATCATATACATTTACATTTAAGTCATTTAGCAGACGCTCTTATCCAGAGCGACTTATACAGGACTATAGGCTATCATATCTATACAGGACTATAGGTTATCATGTATAGTATCATATCTATACAGGACGATAGGCTATCATATCTATACAGGACTATAGGTTATCATGTATAGTATCATATCTATACTGGACTATAGGCTATCATATCTACACAGGACTATAGGTTATCATGTATAGTATCATATCTATACAGGACTATAGGTTATCATGTATAGTATCATATCTATACTGGACTATAGGTTATCATGTATAGTATCATATCTATACAGGACTATAGGTTAACATTTATAGTATCATATCTATACTGGACGATAGGTTATCATATCTATACAGGACTATAGGCTATCATATCTATACAGGACTATAGGTTATCATGTATAGTATCATATCTATACTGGACTATAGGTTATCATGTATAGTATCATATCTATACAGGACTATAGGCTATCATATCTATACAGGACTATAGGTTATCATGTATAGTATCATATCTATACTGGACTATAGGTTATCATGTATAGTATCATATCTATACAGGACTATGGGCTATCATATCTATACAGGACTATAGGTTAACATGTATAGTATCATATCTATACTGGACTATAGGTTATCATATCTATATAGGACTATAGGCTATCATATCTATACAGGACAATAGGTTATCATATCTATACAGGACTATAGGCTATCATATCTGTACAGGACTATAGGCTATCATATCTATACAGGACTATAGGCTATCATACCTATACAGGACTAAAGGCTATCATATCTATACAGGATTATAGGTTATCATATCTATACTGGACTATAGGCTATCATATCTATACAGGACTATAGGTTATCATATATGGTATCATATCGACTATATATTGGGGTGGCAGGGTAGCCTAGTGGTTAGAGCGTTGGACTAGTAACCGGAAGGTTGCCAGTTCAAACCCCCGAGCTGACAAGGTACAAATCTGTCGTTCTGCCCCTGAACAAGGCAGTTAACCCACTGTTTCCCGGTAGGCCGTCAATGAAAATAAGAATTTGTTCTTAACTGACTTGCCTGGTTAAAAAAAGGCTATCATTGCTAGTCCTATACAAACCATTTCTAGTCCTATACAAACCCTTTCTAGTCCTATACAAACCATTTCTAGTCCTATATAAACCATTTCTAGTCCTATATAAACCCTTTCTAGTCCTATATAAACCATTTCTAGTCCTATACAAACCATTTCTAGTCCTATATAAACCATTTCTAGTCCTATACAAACCCTTTCTATTCCTATATAAACCATTTCTATTCCTATATAAACCATTTCTAGTCCTATACAAACCATTTTTAGTCCTATGCAAACCATTTCTAGTCCTATACAAACCATTTCTAGTCCTATATAAACCATTTCTAGTCCTATATAAACCCTTTCTAGTCCTATATAAACCATTTCTAGTCCTATACAAACCATTTCTAGTCCTATACAAACCCTTTCTAGTCCTATATAAACCCTTTCTAGTCCTATATAAACCATTTCTAGTCCTATACAAACCCTTTCTAGTCCTATACAAACCATTTCTAGTCCTATACAAACCCTTTCTAGTCCAATATAAACCCTTTCTAGTCCTATACAAACCCTTTCTAGTCCTATATAAACCATTTCTAGTCCTATACAAACCCTTTCTAGTCCTATATAAACCCTTTCTAGTCCTATATAAACCATTTCTAGTCCTATACAAACCCTTTCTAGTCCTATACAAACCATTTCTAGTCCTATACAAACCCTTTCTAGTCCTATATAAACCCTTTCTAGTCCTATATAAACCCTTTCTAGTCCTATATAAACCCTTTCTAGTCCTATATAAACCATTTCTAGTCCTATACAAACCCTTTCTAGTCCTATACAAACCATTTCTAGTCCTATACAAACCATTTCTAGTCCTATATAAACCATTTCTAGTCCTATATAAACCATTTCTAGTCCTATACAAACCCTTTCTAGTCCTATACAAACCATTTCTAATCCTATACAAACCCTTTCTAGTCCTATACAAACCATTTCTAGTCCTATACAAACCATTTCTAGTCCTATATAAACCATTTCTAGTCCTATATAAACCATTTCTAGTCCTATACAAACCCTTTCTAGTCCTATACAAACCATTTCTAGTCCTATACAAACCATTTCTAGTCCTATATAAACCCTTTCTAGTCCTATACAAACCATTTCTAGTCCTATACAAACCCTTTCTAGTCCTATACAAACCATTTCTAGTCCTATATAAACCATTTCTAGTCCTATACAAACCATTTCTAGTCCTATATAAACCATTTCTAGTCCTATACAAACCATTTCTAGTCCTATATAAACCATTTCTAGTCCTATACAAACCCTTCCTATTCCTATATAAACCATTTCTATTCCTATATAAACCATTTCTAGTCCTATACAAACCATTTTTAGTCCTATGCAAACCATTTCTAGTCCTATACAAACCATTTCTAGTCCTATACAAACCATTTCTAGTCCAATATAAACCCTTTCTAGTCCTATACAAACCATTTCTAGTCCTATACAAACCATTTCTAGTCCTATACAAACCATTTCTAGTCCTATACAAACCATTTCTAGTCCAATATAAACCCTTTCTAGTCCTATACAAACCATTTCTAGTCCCATACAAACCATTTCTAGTCCTATATAAACTATTTCTAGTCCAATATAAACCCTTTCTAGTCCTATATAAACCATTTCTAGTCCTATACAAACCATTTCTAGTCCTATACAAACCATTTCTAGTCCTATACAAACCATTTCTAGTCCTATACAAACCATTTCTAGTCCTATACAAACACTTTCTAGTCCTATATAAACAATTGCTGGTCCTGTTACACCAAGAGAAAGAGACAATCTGGTGATGTGGATATGCAGTCTAAGATGTTGATATATTCCCTGTAGATTATCGGGTTCAGTTCAGACATTCAATAGTAGCAGGAAAATGTACTAGATCAGGAAAAGGTGTTTCCATACATAACGCCTCCGGACAGATCTTGAAAAACACGAATCTCTAAGTTGATTCCAATTCTCATCACTTTACACCTCTGGCTGTCTTATTGACAACACAGCTTTCAGCTTCACACCTCTCATTGTCTGGGGGGGTGTACAATGAATGACGCGCACGCACGCACGCAGACACGCACACACGCACACACGCACACACACACACACACACACACACACACACACACACACACACACACACACACACACACACACACACACACACACACACACACACACACACACACACACACACACACACACACACACACACACACACACACACCTCTACCGGGCGACTTGGGAACCCCTGCTACCTAAGCATTGCCAGATTACCAATCAGGTGCGGGACTATCGTATTTCTAGCTGCAGGTAATGGGGTGATGGACTGATCTATATCTAATAGACGTTTAAATGTGTGATGTCAAACTATAGCCAGAATCCATGTGTGTCTGAGTTGAACTAGCTAGCAGAGGAAATAGAAGGTACCAGTGCTGATTATCACACACAATCAGTAGTTAAAAAGAACAGCAGGCTAGTCTAGTGTTTCACTGATTCTACTGGCTGGCAGAGCAGCCTGATCACTAGAAAGACCTAGATTATGGTCCTGGGAACCCGGGGGTGGGGTGGGGGGTGGGGGGTTGGTGATAGACCGCTGCACCACTCGGGAGCCTCTAAGGCGCTGCATCTCAGTGCTTGAGGCGTCACTATAGACACCTTGGTTTGAATCCAGGCTGTATCACAACTGGCAGTGATTGGGTGTCCCGTAGGTCGGCGCACAATAGGCCCAGCGTCGTCCGGGTTAGGGTGTGGCCGGGGTTTGGCCGTCATTGTAAATAAGAATTTGGGTTGGGCACCCCGACGCTGATGGGTTCAAGTAGAGGTAATTAGGGGAGAACCAACCAGCCGTGCCAACCAGCCGTGCCAACCAGCCGTACAGGCCACATAAAGGGAGCATCGTGGCAAACCGCGAGGAGGACAAAGAGAGAGGAGTGAGCCTAAAGAGCAAAACGAAGCTCCCAGAGGCACGTAGCCGAATACGAACAGAAGGACCGAGCCAACCCTAAATTAATCTTGGTGTTATGTTTATTTTTGTTGCCTAGTAAAGTCGTGTTTTCTGACTATAACCTCCCTGTCTCTGTATCCATCTCTGCACGCTCAACCCAACACCCGCGGTTTACCATACTTATGGTGGAGAATAGCGGGCATCTCAGTAGCGTTGGGTGCCGTGGGGTCGAGTTACGGAGATTACCATGGAGGAACTGGTGGCTTAGTTTATCCTCAGCCAGCAGAAGCAACAGGCTCTCCGGGAGCAAGCACTGGAGGAGCAGCACCAACAAAACCTCAGACTGGTAGTAGAGGTAGCCCAGTTGAAGGCTGGGAGGGCTCAGAATCAGTTCCTGGTCAAGCTAATGAAGGAAGATGACATGTAGACGTATTTCCTAAGCTGTTATGGATTCAGCCTCCCACACCTTGCACAACTGGTCCACGACCGCGCCGGGAAGCGAGCCATGGGAATGGATCGGGAATCGGTTCCACTGGCCAGGAGTCAAGCTCTCTGTGGAGGACTACTGCCGTACCTGCCCAGAGTGCCAGATCACAGCCCCGAGGGCACATTATAGAAACCCTTTGGTTCTGGTGGGTCCGTTGGTGAAGACTCCGAGTGGACACCAATACATCCTGGTAACCGTGGAATACACCACCCGGTATCCGGAGGCGATCCCGTTACGCACAGCGTCAGCAAAAGGTATCACACGGGAGCTCTTCCTAATATTCAGCTGGGTGGATATTCCGTGAGAAATCCTGACGACCAGGGCACCACATTCATGTCTTGTGTAATGCAATCTTTTACGAATCGAACAGGTAAGGACCAGTGTGTACCATCCACAAACGGACGGGCTCGTCGAATGCTTCATTAAGACCCTAAAGAAGATGCTGAAGAAGGTCATCGAGAGAGATGGGAGGAACTGGGACCAGCTGCAGCCCCACCTGATGTTCTTGGTGCGCGAGGTACCCCAAGCGTCCACCGGGTTCTCCCACTTTGAGCTCCTGTATGGAAGTTTCCATGGGGGAAGAATACGGCCGTTTTCTCCTAGGTACCGTGGCGCACAGATCTTGTGGAACATCATATCCGCACACGTTTGGGAGAAAAAGTGCCTGAACGGCCCGGATACCAGAACCCTGGAGGGAGCGGTCCAGCGGGAAGTGACGACAATGAAAGAAAAGAAGAAGGAAATACTGGGGGAGTCCCATGCAGGGCTGGCCGTGAATCCCCACAAGTGCAAGTTGGGCTATGCCGATGTAGAGTACCTGGGCTATCGAATCGGGTAGGGAAATGTGAGGAAAAAAATCTCTGCCATTAGAGAATGTTCGGTCCTTTAGTTGTCTGGATGGATGTGGAGGGTCAACAGCTTTAGTTGTATTGATAGATGTGGAGGGTCAACAGCTTTAGTTGTATTGATAGATGTGGAGGGTCAACTGCTTTAGTTGTCTTGATAGATGTGGAGGGTCAACACCTTTAGTTGTCTGGATAGATGTGGAGGGTCAACATCTTTAGTTGTCTGGATAGATGTGGAGGGTTAAACTCCTTTAGTTGTCTGGATGGATGTGGAGGGTTAAACTCCTTTAGTTGTCTGGATGGATGTGGAGGGTCAACTCCTTTAGTTGTCTGGATAGATGTGGAGGGTTAAACTCCTTTAGTTGTCTGGATGGATGTGGAGGGTCAACTCCTTTAGTTGTCTGGATAGATGTGGAGGGTCAACTCCTTTAGTTGTCTGGATAGATGTGGAGGGTTAAACTCCTTTAGTTGTCTGGATAGATGTGGAGGGTCAACATCTTTAGTTGTCTGGATAGATGTGGAGGGTCAACATCTTTAGTTGTCTGGATAGATGTGGAGGGTCAACATCTTTAGTTGTCTGGATAGATGTGGAGGGTCAACTCCTTTAGTTGTCTGGATAGATGTGGAGGGTTAAAGTCCTTTAGTTGTCTGGATAGATGTGGAGGGTCAACTCCTTTAGTTGTCTGGATAGATGTGGAGGGTCAACTTCTTTAGTTGTCTGGATAGATGTGGAGGGTTAAACTCCTTTAGTTGTCTGGATAGATGTGGAGGGTTAAACTCCTTTAGTTGTCTGGATGGATGTGGAGGGTCAACTCCTTTAGTTGTCTGGATAGATGTGGAGGGTCAACTCCTTTAGTTGTCTGGATAGATGTGGAGGGTTAAACTCCTTTAGTTGTCTGGATGGATGTGGAGGGTCAACTCCTTTAGTTGTCTGGATAGATGTGGAGGGTCAACTCCTTTAGTTGTCTGGATAGATGTGGAGGGTTAAACTCCTTTAGTTGTCTGGATGGATGTGGAGGGTTAAAGACCTTTAGTTGTCTGGATGGATGTGGAGGGTTAAACTCCTTTAGTTGTCTGGATAGATGTGGAGGGTCAACTCCTTTAGTTGTCTGGATAGATGTGGAGGGTTAAACTCCTTTAGTTGTCTGGATAGATGTGGAGGGTTAAACTCCTTTAGTTGTCTGGATGGATGTGGAGGGTCAACTCCTTTAGTTGTCTGGGTAGATGTGGAGGGTCAACTCCTTTAGTTGTCTGGATAGATGTGGAGGGTTAAACTCCTTTAGTTATCTGGATAGATGTGGAGGGCTAAACTCCTTTAGTTGTCTGGATAGATGTGGAGGGTTAAACTCCTTTAGTTGTCTGGATAGATGTGGAGGGTTAAACTCCTTTAGTTGTCTGGATAGATGTGGAGGGTCAACTCCTTTAGTTGTCTGGATAGATGTGGAGGGTCAACTCCTTTAGTTGTCTGGATGGATGTGGAGGGTTAAACTCCTTTAGTTGTCTGGTTGGATGTGGAGGGTCAACTCCTTTAGTTGTCTGGATAGATGTGGAGGGTCAACTCCTTTTGTTGTCTGGATGGATGTGGAGGGTTAAACTCCTTTAGTTGTCTGGTTGGATGTGGAGGGTCAACTCCTTTAGTTGTCTGGATGGATGTGGAGGGTTAAACTCCTTTAGTTGTCTGGATAGATGTGGAGGGTTAAACTCCTTTAGTTGTCTGGATAGATGTGGAGGGTTAAACTCCTTTAGTTGTCTGGATAGATGTGGAGGGTTAAACTCCTTTAGTTGTCTGGATGGATGTGGAGGGTTAAACTCCTTTAGTTGTCTGGATAGATGTGGAGGGTTAAACTCCTTTAGTTGTCTGGATGGATGTGGAGGGTTAAACTCCTTTAGTTGTCTGGATAGATGTGGAGGGTTAAACTCCTTTAGTTGTCTGGATGGATGTGGAGGGTCAACTCCTTTAGTTGTCTGGATGGATGTGGAGGGTTCAACTCCTTTAGTTGTCTGGATAGATGTGGAGGGTTAAACTCCTTTAGTTGTCTGGATGGATGTGGAGGGTTAAAGTCCTTTAGTTGTCTGGATGGATGTGGAGGGTCAACTCCTTTAGTTGTCTGGATAGATGTGGAGGGTTAAACTCCTTTAGTTGTCTGGATAGATGTGGAGGGTTAAACTCCTTTAGTTGTCTGGATGGATGTGGAGGGTTAAAGTCCTTTAGTTGTCTGGATGGATGTGGAGGGTCAACTGGATAGATGTGGAGGGTCAAACTCCTGGATTAGGGTTGTCTTTAGTTGTCTGGATAGATGTGGAGGGTTAAACTCCTGGATAGATGTGGAGGGTTAAACTCCTTTAGTTGTCTGGATGGATGTGGAGGGTTAAAGTCCTTTAGTTGTCTGGATGGATGTGGAGGGTTAAACTCCTTTAGTTGTCTGGATAGATGTGGAGGGTTAAACTCCTTTAGTTGTCTGGATAGATGTGGAGGGTCAACTCCTTTAGTTGTCTGGATAGATGTGGAGGGTTAAACTCCTTTAGTTGTCTGGATAGATGTGGAGGGTCAACTCCTTTAGTTGTCTGGATGGATGTGGAGGGTTAAACTCCTTTAGTTGTCTGGATAGATGTGGAGGGTCAACTCCTTTAGTTGTCTGGATAGATGTGGAGGGTCAAACTCCTTTAGTTGTCTGGATAGATGTGGAGGGTTAAAGACCTTTAGTTGTCTGGATAGATGTGGAGGGTTAAACTCCTTTAGTTGTCTGGATAGATGTGGAGGGTCAACTCCTTTAGTTGTCTGGATGGATGTGGAGGGTCAAACTCCTTTAGTTGTCTGGATGGATGTGGAGGGTTAAAGTCCTTTAGTTGTCTGGATGGATGTGGAGGGTTAAACTCCTTTAGTTGTCTGGATAGATGTGGAGGGTTAAACTCCTTTAGTTGTCTGGATAGATGTGGAGGGTTAAACTCCTTTAGTTGTCTGGATAGATGTGGAGGGTTAAAGTCCTTTAGTTGTCTGGATAGATGTGGAGGGTCAACTCCTTTAGTTGTCTGGATGGATGTGGAGGGTCAACAGCTTTAGTTGTATTGATAGATGTGGAGGGTCAACAGCTTTAGTTGTCTTGATAGATGTGGAGGGTCTTTGTTGATGGATAGATGTGGAGGGTCAACTCCTTTAGTTGTCTGGATAGATGTGGAGGGTCAACTCTTTAGTTGTCTGGATAGATGTGGAGGGTCAACTCCTTTAGTTGTCTGGATGGATGTGGAGGGTTAAACTCCTTTAGTTGTCTGGATGGATGTGGAGGGTTAAACTCCTTTAGTTGTCTGGATGGATGTGGAGGGTTAAACTCCTTTAGTTGTCTGGATAGATGTGGAGGGTTAAACTCCTTTAGTTGTCTGGATAGATGTGGAGGGTTAAACTCCTTTAGTTGTCTGGATAGATGTGGAGGGTCAACTCCTTTAGTTGTCTGGATAGATGTGGAGGGTCAACATCTTTAGTTGTCTGGATAGATGTGGAGGGTCAACTCTTTAGTTGTCTGGATAGATGTGGAGGGTCAACTCCTTTAGTTGTCTGGATAGATGTGGAGGGTCAACTCCTTTAGTTGTCTGGATAGATGTGGAGGGTCAACTCTTTAGTTGTCTGGATAGATGTGGAGGGTTAAACTCCTTTAGTTGTCTGGATGGATGTGGAGGGTTAAACTCCTTTAGTTGTCTGGATGGATGTGGAGGGTCAACTCCTTTAGTTGTCTGGATAGATGTGGAGGGTCAACTCCTTTAGTTGTCTGGATAGATGTGGAGGGTCAACTTCTTTAGTTGTCTGGATAGATGTGGAGGGTTAAACTCCTTTAGTTGTCTTGATAGATGTGGAGGGTTAAAGTCCTTTAGTTGTCTGGATGGATGTGGAGGGTCAACTCCTTTAGTTGTCTGGATAGATGTGGAGGGTTAAAGTCCTTTAGTTGTCTGGATGGATGTGGAGGGTCAACTCCTTTAGTTGTCTGGATAGATGTGGAGGGTCAACTCCTTTAGTTGTCTGGATAGATGTGGAGGGTTAAACTCCTTTAGTTGTCTGGATGGATGTGGAGGGTCAACTCCTTTGTCTGGGTGGATAGATGTGGAGGGTTAAACTCCTTTAGTTGTCTGGATAGATGTGGAGGGTTAAACTCCTTTAGTTGTCTGGATAGATGTGGAGGGTTAAACTCCTTTAGTTGTCTGGATAGATGTGGAGGGTTAAACTCCTTTAGTTGTCTGGATAGATGTGGAGGGTTAAACTCCTTTAGTTAAACTCCTTTTGTTGTCTGGATAGATGTGGAGGGTCAACTCCTTTAGTTGTCTGGGTAGATGTGGAGGGTCAACTCCTTTAGTTATCTGGATAGATGTGGAGGGTTAAACTCCTTTAGTTGTCTGGATAGATGTAGAGGGTTAAACTCCTTTAGTTGTCTGGATAGATGTGGAGGGTTAAAGTCCTTTAGTTGTCTGGATAGATGTGGAGGGTTAAAGACCTTTAGTTGTCTGGATAGATGTGGAGGGTTAAACTCCTTTAGTTGTCTGGATAGATGTGGAGGGTTAAAGACCTTTAGTTGTCTGGATCGATGTGGAGGGTTAAAGACCTTTAGTTGTCTGGATGGATGTGGAGGGTTAAACTCCTTTAGTTGTCTGGATAGATGTGGAGGGTTAAACTCCTTTAGTTGTCTGGATGGATGTGGAGGGTCAACTCCTTTAGTTGTCTGGATGGATGTGGAGGGTTAAACTCCTTTAGTTGTCTGGATAGATGTGGAGGGTTAAACTCCTTTAGTTGTCTGGATGGATGTGGAGGGTTAAACTCCTTTAGTTGTCTGGATGGATGTGGAGGGTTAAACTCCTTTAGTTGTCTGGATGGATGTGGAGGGTTAAACTCCTTTAGTTGTCTGGATAGATGTGGAGGGTTAAACTCCTTTAGTTGTCTGGATGGATGTGGAGGGTCAACTCCTTTAGTTGTCTGGATGGATGTGGAGGGTTAAACTCCTTTAGTTGTCTGGATGGATGTGGAGGGTTAAACTCCTTTAGTTGTCTGGATGGATGTGGAGGGTCAACTCCTTTAGTTGTCTGGATGGATGTGGAGGGTCAACTCCTTTAGTTGTCTGGATGGATGTGGAGGGTTAAACTCCTTTAGTTGTCTGGATGGATGTGGAGGGTCAACTCCTTTAGTTGTCTGGATGGATGTGGAGGGTTAAACTCCTTTAGTTGTCTGGATGGATGTGGAGGATCAACTCCTTTAGTTGTCTGGGTAGATGTGGAGGGTTAAACTCCTTTAGTTGTCTGGATGGATGTGGAGGGTTAAACTCCTTTAGTTGTCTGGGTAGATGTGGAGGGTTAAACTCCTTTAGTTGTCTGGATGGATGTGGAGGATCAACTCCTTTAGTTGTCTGGGTAGATGTGGAGGGTTAAACTCCTTTAGTTGTCTGGATGGATGTGGAGGGTTAAACTCCTTTAGTTGTCTGGATAGATGTGGAGGGTCAACTCCTTTAGTTGTCTGGATGGATGTGGAGGGTTAAACTCCCTTAGTTGTCTGGATAGATGTGGAGGGTTAAACTCCTTTAGTTGTCTGGATAGATGTGGAGGGTTAAACTCCTTTAGTTGTCTGGATAGATGTGGAGGGTTAAACTCCTTTAGGTGTCTAGATAGATGTGGAGGGTTAAACTCCTTTAGTTGTCTGGATGGATGTGGAGGGTCAACTCCTTTAGTTGTCTGGATAGATGTGGAGGGTCAACTCCTTTAGTTGTCTGGATAGATGTGGAGGGTTAAACTCCTTTAGTTGTCTGGATAGATGTGGAGGGTTAAACTCCTTTAGTTGTCTGGGTAGATGTGGAGGGTTAAACTCCTTTAGTTGTCTGGGTAGATGTGGAGGGTCAACTCCTTTAGTTGTCTGGATGGATGTGGAGGGTTAAACTAAACCCTTTAGTTGTCTGGATAGATGTGGAGGGAGGGTTAAACTCCTTTAGTTGTCTGGATAGATGTGGAGGGTTAAAAGTTGTCCTTTAGTTGTCTGGATGGATGTGGAGGGTTAAACTCCTTTAGTTGTCTGGATAGATGTGGAGGGTTAAACTCCTTTAGTTGTCTGGATGGATGTGGGAGGGTCAAACTCCTTTAGTTGTCTGGATGGATGTGGAGGGTTAAACTCCTTTAGTTGTCTGGATGGATGTGGAGGGTTAAACTCCTTTAGTTGTCTGGATGGATGTGGAGGGTCAACTCCTTTAGTTGTCTGGATAGATGTGGAGGGTTAAACTCCTTTAGTTGTCTGGATAGATGTGGAGGGTTAAACTCCTTTAGTTGTCTGGATAGATGTGGAGGGTTAAACTCCTTTAGTTGTCTGGATGGATGTGGAGGGTTAAAAGTTGTCTGGATGGATGTGGAGGGTTAAACTCCTTTAGTTGTCTGGATGGATGTGGAGGGTTAAACTCCTTTAGTTGTCTGGATAGATGTGGAGGGGGTAAACTCTTTAGTTGTCTTTAGTTGTCTGGGATGGATGTGGAGGGTTAAACTCCTTTAGTTGTCTGGATAGATGTGGAGGGTCAACTCCTTTAGTTGTCTGGATGGATGTGGAGGGTCAACTCCTTTAGTTGTTGGATGGATTGTCTTTTAGATGTGGTTAAACTCCTTTAGTTGTCTGGATGGATGTGGAGGGTCAACTCCTTTAGTTGTCTGGATAGATGTGGAGGGTTAAACTCCTTTAGTTGTCTGGATGGATGTGGGGAGGGTTAAACTCCTTTAGTTGTCTGGATGGAGGGATGTGGAGGGTTAAACTCCTTTAGTTGTCTGGATAGATGTGGAGGGTTAAACTCCTTTAGTTGTCTGGATAGATGTGGAGGGTTAAACTCCTTTAGTTGTCTGGTCAATGGATGTGGAGGGTTAAACTCCTTTAGTTGTCTGGATAGATGTGGAGGGTCAACTCCTTTAGTTGTCTGGAGGGTTAAACTCCTTAGTTGTCTGATAGATGTGGAGGGTTCAACTCCTTTAGTTGTCTGGATAGATGTGGAGGGTTAAACTCCTTTAGTTGTCTGGATAGATGTGGAGGTTAAACTCCTTTATTGTCTGGATGGATGTGGAGGGTCAAACCTTTAGTTGTCTGGATGGATGTGGAGGGACTCCTTTAGTTGTCTGGGATGTAAACTCCTTTAGTTGTCTGGATAGATGTTTAAACTCCTTTAGTTGTCTGATGGAGGGATGTGGAGGGTCAACTCCTTTAGTTGTCTGGTTATCTAGATGGAGGGGGTTAAACTCCTTTAGTTGTCTGGATGGATGTGGAGGGTAAACTCCTTTAGTTGTCTGGATAAGATGTGGATGGGTTAAACTCCTTTAGTTGTCTGGATGGATGTGGAGAGGGTTAAACTCCTTTAGTTGTCTGGATAGATGTGGAGGGTTAAACTCCTTTAGTTGTCTGGATGGATGTGGAGGGTTAAACTCCTTTAGTTGTCTGGATAGATGTGGAGGGTTCAACTCCTTTAGTTGTCTGGATAGATGTGGAGGGTTAAACTCCTTTAGTTGTCTGGATAGATGTGGAGGGTCAACTCCTTTAGTTGTCTGGATAGATGTGGAGGGTTAAACTCCTTTAGTTGTCTGGATGGAGGGATGTGGAGGGTCAACTCCTTTAGTTGTCTGATGAGATGGATGTGGAGTAGACAACTCCTTTAGTTGTCTGGATAGAGGTGGAGGGTCAACTCCTTTAGTTGTCTGGATAGATGTGGAGGGTTAAACTCCTTTAGTTGTCTGGATGGATGTGGAGGGTCAACTCCTTTAGTTGTCTGGATGGATGTGGAGGGTCAACTCCTTTAGTTGTCTGGATAGATGTGGAGGGTCAACTCCTTTAGTTGTCTGGATAGATGTGGAGGGTCAACTCCTTTAGTTGTCTTGATAGATGTGGAGGGTCAACTCCTTTAGTTGTCTGGATAGATGTGGAGGGTTAAACTCCTTTAGTTGGCGCTCCCTATTTTGAAAAACATTTGTTTGTTAGTGGTCGCTCACGGTGGGTGTCTTTTGTATTTATTTATTTTATTTAATCTTTATTTAACGACAAGTCAGTTAAGAACAAATTCTTATTTACAATGACGGCCTACTCAGGCCAAACCCGGACTGACGCTGGGCCAAACCCGGACTGACGCTGGGCCAAACCCGGACTGACGCTGGGCCAAACCCGGACTGTCGCTGGGCCAAACCCGGACTGACGCTGGGCCAAACCCGGACTGACGCTGGGCCAAACCCGGACTAACGCTGGGCCAAACCGGACTGACGCTGGGCCAACCCCTGACGCTGGGCCAATTGTCCGGACAACTGGGCCAATTGTCCGCTGCCTTTCAGTGGGATTCCCCATCACGGACAACAACCCCGGTTATGATACAGCCTGGATTTTAGGTTCCTGTTGTTCAGTTGCTAGTCAACTTTCAGTGGACAACCCCATGAGTGTCTTTCAGTGGACATGAGTGTCTACCACCCCATGAGTGTCTATCAGTGGACAACACCACCCCATGAGTGTCTATCAGTGGACAACACCACCCCATGAGTGTCTATCAGTGGACAACACCACCCCATGAGTGTCTATCAGTGGACAACACCACCCCATGAGTGTCTTTCAGTGGACAACCCCATGAGTGTCTTTCAGTGGACAACCCCATGAGTGTCTTTCAGTGGACAGACTAGGGCACCCCATGAGTGTCTATCAGTGGACAACCCCTAGTGTCATGTGCTGTGACAACCCCATGAGTGACTCAGTGACATTATAGTCATGGTCTGTGTGAGTGTCTTTCAGTGGACAACCCCCAGAGTGTCTTTCAGTGACAACCCCATGAGTGTCTATCATTAGTGTCTTTCAGTGGACAACCCCATCAGTGGACAACCCCATGAGTGTCTATCAGAGACAACCCCTGAGTGTCTTTCAGTGGACAGTGTCTATAGTCCCCTGTGGACAACCCCTGAGTGTCTTTCAGTGACAACCCCATGAGTGTCTTTCAGTGGGAGTGTCTATCAGTGGACAACCCCTGAGTGTCTATGGACAACCCCATGAGTGTCAGTGGACAGAGACTCAGGGACATTATAGTCATGGACAACCCTGTGTCTATCAGTGGACAGACAGACTAGGGACATTATAGTCATGGCTGTGTGGGACAGAGACTAGGGGACATTATAGTCATGGCTGTGTGGGACAGAGACTAGGGGACATTATAGTCATGGCTGTGTGGGACAGAGACTAGGGGACATTAGAGTCATGGCTGTGTGGGACAGAGACTAGGGACATTAGAGTCATGGCTGTGTGGGACAGAGACTAGGGGACATTATAGTCATGGCTGTGTGGGACAGAGACTAGGGGACATTATAGTCATGGCTGTGTGGGACAGAGACTAGGGGACATTATAGTCAGTCATAGGGACATTATAGTCATGGCTGTGGGACAGACAGAGACTAGGGGACATTATAGTCATGGCTGTGTGGGACAGACAGAGACTAGGGGACATTATAGTCATGGCTGTGTGGGACAGACAGAGACTAGGGACATTATAGTCATGGCTGTGTGGACAGACAGAGACTAGGGGACATTATAGTCATGGCTGTGTGGGGACAGAGACTAGGGGACATTATGGTCTTGGCTGTGTGGGACAGAGACTAGGGGACATTATGGTCTTGGCTGTGTGGGACAGAGACTAGGGGACATTATAGTCATGGCTGTGTGGGACAGAGACTAGGGGACATTATAGTCATGGCTGTGTGGGACAGAGACGAGGGAACATGCCTGTCTGGGGGGTGGGGGGCTGTCTATCCGGGGGTGTCTGGGTGCTGTAATAACAGCAGCAGGTGTTCAGGCCTGGCCCCCGTCTCTCTCTCTCTCTACGACCCCGGCCTGTCCTGTTCTGTGTGGTGACAGAATTAAATGAATGTGAGAAAACAACTGCTCATCATCCTGTCTAGACTGACAGAGAGGACTCTAGAACCCTCCTGCGGAACACCGCCTGGTATTGCAACTGCTCATCATCCTGTCTAGACTGACAAAGAGGACTCTAGAACCCTCCCGCGGAACACCGCCTGGTATT